>NC_092358.1:1251260-1551260 GCF_030848805.1 Temnothorax longispinosus | reverse complement strand
TCGGAAAAAAGCCCGTAATGAAAGGTAGGGTAAAGCCTCATAGGGTTCATGCCGAGAATTCGATGATGAACAGCACGCGGCTAACGTGAATAACGAATGACGCGCTTTGTAGGTAATCTATTGCACCGCGTAGTAATCTTCTCTATATGAAATACTTTTGTGTACGTAAATGCATATATGAAACAATGGGATTTATTACGCTCTCTTTCTCTCTCTTTTTTTAAAATTTGTATTTCTGAAAAATTTGAAATTGCTATGATCTTTTGCTAGAAAAAATAAATTAATCAGCGTTCTAATCACCAGCAACTTCACTCTTTCTTTATTAAGAATTCACAACGACATGCCTGCGCCCTTTTAACTGGTAAAAGCAACAACTCTTCGTATCCTTTAAGTTACTTCCCCTCGGTAAATTATGGCTCTAGCTGTAATACGAAAAGAACTTAATCACTGTCGGAAGCATACATTTGGAGTCGCAGTAAATTCCGTTTATTTTATCTTGATTAAAGAAACGGTATATTTCTCGAATACTTTCTGTCACGTGATTAGACAAAAAATAAAGCACAAGTTAGACAAACACATTTTTCGGCAAAATGAGTCTTCTTTTAACGAGCACCCGGTATAGCCGCCGCGTGTATGCAGCGAGTGGGCCCGTTGTAACGCTTCAGCTGGTTCCTCTGCCCTCTTGCGTCCCTTTCTCGCCCCCCTGTGCCACCGCGGAGAGCGAGGAGGACGAGAGGGCGTGCAGACACCCCACCTGCCCCCTTTCGCCGTCGTCGTTTCTCTCTCTCTCTCTCTCTCTCTCTCTCTCTCTCTCTCTCTCTCGCCCACGCCATGATCAATATTACGCCCCAGAGCTACGGCATCCAAACCGACCTCGAGACGGACTTCTTCCTGCTCAAAGCATCCCTGAACGCCGCGGCGGTGCAACTTCCGTCTCGAAACTTTTCCAACACGCGAAACCGGAAACCAGAACGAGAAATTAAAAGCCGGGAAGAGCATCGGCCGTCTGGATCACGCCAAGGAGTCCCGCTGCGAAGTTTCTCTTGCCTTCTACCCTCTCACCCTGCCGGAAGAGGCTGGAATGGAGTCGATAATAGTCCCGGTAATTGCGTTGCTCGCTTGGACTGTCATACGAAATCGCCGAGATTGATTTCGTGAGCTCGACAAGTGCCGTGGTCAGATCAGATCAGGATTTTGCCGATTACGAGCAAACGAACATACCTTTCGCCACGGATTCGCTTTTTCCTCTGATGTCTTCGTACCCCGAATCGTTTCTGTAAATTTTCGTGACGAAGTCGTGATGAGTTTTTCGAATTGACGAATTTTATAGCAAAATAGAAAAAAGATGGTTCTTCGTTTGCAGTAAAAATAAAGTTTTTTACTTCTGCAAGTTACAAAAGTATCATACAGCGCCTTTCTAACACTAAATGTCAGGTTCTTTGTGCATGGAGAAAATAACTCGACTGTATTAACGTTGTCGCGTTGAGATTGTGACGTGAAAATCCCATTAGATGGATATATACGTCTGTAAGCCAACGTGTTCTCTAACTACCGTTTGACCGTACTAGATCATTTCGCATAAAGCTCATGTCACACCCGAAAACCAAAGCTATCAGTTTGGTCCCCGGAATCTTCCTACAAGTACGACGACAGATGATTCATCCGCAAAGACCCAACTTACAACTGGCCGACTTTAATCAGCCAGGTTGAGAACCTCCGGGGGGACAGATTCCCGCCTGCTCTTGCGGATGGGATATATTTGTACAAGTAGTAATATGGTGGTTTGATCAGGCGGGAGTGCGAGCAGGACGGACAAAAGAGAGGGATGAGAGAGCGAGAGAGAAAGAAAGAGAGATAAGCGCGGCGCATCATTTCACGTGGCATTCCCGTCCCGTAACCTTCTGGGCGGACTGTACGGCGGCTAGGTCAGGGACTGTACGTCTGCATCTCCAATCTGCAAGCTATTGTAACACTCCTCCGCATCTCTACCCCTCTCGCATCTCCCCTTCGGTCCCCTTTTCCGCCGTCCCCTTCGCTGCCGTCGTCGTCGTCTTCTCGGCCGTTCTTTCTGCCTCTCTTCTTTCGCCTCTTCCTTCTGCTCGAAGCGCTTCTTCGCCTACCCTACCACGAGTTCTACCTTCGCCGTCCCTCTCTCATTGTTCTTGCAGCGCTGTCCTTCGGGACTTAGACAGCTCGGTGCCGCTTGTTCTTCGCCCCTTCGTGACGTCGTGGGGTGTCAACGTGAAAATCATTTACTTCTCTCGCAGACGCTATAAGGAAGAGTTATAAAGCAATGTAAAGAATGAGAGGGGAGACAGAGAGAGATAGAGAGAGAGAGAGGGGGGGGGAGCAGAAGTGGACCACGTGGAATGCGCAGCAATGATATTGTTACAATTGTGGTTGTTAATATCGTAATTGCATGACTGCGGTGACTACAAACGAAGTCAATGGGGAGATTAAACGTTAAAATGTACACTATATCATTGCGAAAGTTTAATTAGAACATACGCGTGGTAGCTTTCAGGTCCCAACATGCGAAGATCTGTAAATATGAAGAATGCAATAACATTTAAGGCTTATTTTAAGAAACTTATGAATAAAAAAACTGAATTTAAGTTTAAAAGTTTGATTTAGATTTAAAAAATAAATAGCGTAACTTTAGAATTTTATATGCCACAGTAAAGAATTCTAAAGTCACTCTTATATGTATGTACAAAAATAATTTTTAATGTAATTATTGACGCTACTAAAAAATATATAGTATTTAATTTATAATTTATTGTCAATTAAAATTATTTCTACTTTTGTACATATTCGGACGTATTATTCGTAATTCGACGTATAAATGCAAGCACGTCCTCGAAACGTCTTTCTGAATTATTTCATTATAGGTACTTATTCGCGATTCGCTTAGAGCTTTAACAAAGCTCGATTTCACAATCATCCTTTGTCGCCTGGCGGTTTGCGTCCTTCGAGGATAGACGACATTGAAAACAATTCGACATTGTTATTTTAGATGCGGTAAAACGGCTATTCGAACGTTAGGGAAATATTATGCGCCGGCCTTTTCAGGTTACGGGAGAAATTATGTCCGCGGGTAAATCTGCTTTCGCAACTTCTCGTTGCGATCTTCGACGCGCTGGAAGAGTTTCGAGAGTGACAAATTCTCATTTTATCGCGAAATAATCCGGACGTTTATAAAGACATCCAAAACGATTTACGAGTACTTGGCTCGTTTGCCACATCGCAAGAGAACCGTAATAATTTACCTGGCCGGATAATTCCTCGGCGATTCATTTTCGCGATATTCATTTTGTAATGTCGAATTTTCGCGGAATTTACTCGCGATTACGGGGCAGCGTCGGGTTAGCCAATTTCGCGATATAATCTGCGAAATCTGCGCAATCTCACTCGCTGAGAGAGACAGAAAGAAAGAGAGGGGGAAGAGAGAGAGAGAGAGAGAGAGAGAGAGAGAATTTCTCTCCTCCTTAGATCTCGGTAACTTGATGAAGTCCTTATTAACCGCGAACTTAAAGCAGCTAGACGCGGGAGGCCCTTAAGATGTCCGGAACGGCAGGACACGATCGATATCCGTGATATTTTTCACGAAGCTTTCATGCTTTAGCGCATATAAGTCCCATCGGAGAACCTATTTACAGTCACTCGTATGTGAAAAGTGTTTGTCCGACAATCCAGAATTTATATCCGACACGTCCACGTTACAAATATGGAGATTTATTTACTTAAAAACATGAACTTTTTTTCTCGCAGAATATACATGGCAGTTTCACACAATATTTAAATGTTATAATTGATTAAATCATGAGCTTAACAGATTTAATCATGGAATGCGTTGGAAAATTTATGATTAGTTTTTAATCATGTAATAAATCCAGTTTTAATTTGGAAAAAGACAGTTTTGAACGTACATTATTTAAATGTAAAGAACTTTTTAATTATAAAATTGATATAATATGAAATTGATAGCTAAGTTTTTCTTTTGTATTTGAAAAAGAAAACGTTCTTGATTTTATAAATGACATCCATAAAATTATTTCTCGCTTTTTATTTTTTGAGAGAGCAAGAGAAAAAATAAGTATATATAGAAATATCATTTATGAAAAAGTTTATATGGTAATCTTACCACATTCTATGATAAGATTAACATAAAAAAATTATTAATGAAATTAATAATTAAAAAATAATGATGATTAAACTGTAAACACGATTGAAGAATAATAGCTTACAATATTCTATTAAGATGAGATTGCATGTCAGCTTCGCTAGTTAAAAGTAAAGATCGATCAATATAATTCGTATATATATCTTTCCTCTTTCCGATCACTTGCAAAGAACGGAACTCAGTTCTCATTTAGAATTTTGTCGCGTATGGCCTCCGAGAAGATCTTTCGCCCTTTTCTGGAAAACGCGATTCTCGGAACCGATTTATCGGTCTCTTTCCGATGGGGGCGGCCGCGCCGCGCCGCGCTTTTAGCGAGATAGCGGTGGCTGGTCGCAAAATCGGATATAGGGAAGGCTACGTACCCGCTGTGCACTCAAGAAAATGTTTGTCGCAAGAGGCAGATATCGGCAGGTTTTCCGTCACATAAATCCACTTTGGTGCAGTCGCGTGTCGCGATGGCAGAGTTGCCGTCGGCGCGGCGCGGGCGCGGCGGAGTCGACGGCGCGGGCGATTGGCACGACGGGAAAGAGGAAAGACGTCATCCGCTCCGGACTGGATAATGCATAAGTGACGGCAGCGCGGCGCGTTGTGGGAATCATATCTCGAATTATGAATAAAATAACGGCCGTCTCGACGTGTGTGTGAGCGTGTGTGTATGAGGCGAGTATCGACCGTGCCGAGTGCCGTTGCGCGTGGTGCCGCGGTACGTGAGAATCGCGTGTGTACATCCGCGCGCGCGTGTCTGTTCGTGTGCGCGACGTTGATTAATCCCGCAATTGCATCTCGGCTCGGACGATCGGAGTTGCCAAAGTTCCGTGAGGTATGCAGGATTTCGATGAATGTGGAAATGCGCGCGGGATGTTGCAAACGATGCGTTCGAAGCGAATCAAACTTCGCTCGTAGTTATTATAGCCCTTGGATCCGTAGTATTCGCGTTACAGTTTAAAGGCCGGAAAACGAAAGAGTACCGTCGACAATATCTAGATAATTTCCCATACGCGACACTAAAATATCGATAATTTCTTAGATATAAATATCGTTTCTTCGAGGTAATTTTTTAATGATAGAAGAATACATATAAATTTTTACTTATAATCAGTTGCGAATTATTTATTATTCTGTACAATGGTGTGTCACCTATATTTATCAATTTTTCAATGCCTCGTTTGAGAAATTTATTAGTTCGACTTTGAAACGATAAATGTTTCAATCATGCAAAAAACAATGTTATTTATGGGGGACGGCTTGATAATAATTTACGTTCCATCAGTTTTAACGAGACAATGTGTGATTTTGGATTTTATTTGTTTGGTCCCCCTCAATTTTATAACGATATCACAGAACCGTCGTCCCGCCTAACTGATTAAACGCTTCACCATTGCATCTCGCACAATCTCGCACAATTGATTGCTTTTTGACAAAGCGATAAACGTTAGAGACATACACCGCAGGCACGTAAGGATGATATATGTAGACTCTTGTGGGCCGAAGTGCGGAACCACATGTCGCCGAAGCGTGCGTCCGAATTATCCAAGTATCGGATCACCGAGTACTCTGCAACGTGCCGTGAATTCGAAAGCACGATTCCGAGGCCGTCCGTCGTAGATGAGATAATTGCGAGCCGCGCGCGATCGGACGGATACGGCCGACATCATGGGACGAACGTAATTTCCCGTTTTAGTATTTTCCTATTAGCATGTTACATCCGCGGCATTAAGCTCACGTGAACGGCAAACCTAATGTTTATTGCTTTCCTAATAGTCATTCCATAAAACGGTTTAATAGCACGGGTTACGCAAATGATCGGATCAGATAGAAAGAGAAAGTGATCGCGAAAGAGAATATTATGCGTAATATTATGTAAATTAAAGTAACTATCACAATTTGTCATTTCTATATTTTACCGCAAGAAAAGAAACGAAAATCAACGAAAACCGTCAAGCGTCTAAAATTCGCGATCGATACATTTAAATATACATGTATATTAAAGAATTTAACGATTTTGTATGAAAAAATCTTATAAGAGAAATTAAATTTTTAGCATGGTAGAAAATCCAATATATATACACAGAAAAGTGGTTTTACCCTCTTTTCGCCGTTAGTTTTCGATCTTTATGAACCCGGTACATCATTGTCACGGCGAAATGCCTGTGCAGCGCCCCATCGCATCGGCGGAATGTCAGTGCGAGAGGCACTCTAGCGGGCTTAATTGACACAGACTCGTTGCTAATTAGTTTACATTACACTCTCCGTATCCTCCGGGTCCTGCCAAGTCGCTCTCCAGCCTGTGCTACGCCCCCGATATTGCGAGAGGCTCTTTAATGTCGAGCTTCGTCAAGCCGCGTGCTAACGGTGTGCCCGTGCGCACACGTGTCGGTCGGTCCGTGTCGTGTCGCAACGTGGTTCACGCCAACGCGCCCTCGCGCTCTCTCTCTCTCTCTCTCTCTCTCTCTCTCTCGTCGACCTCCCCGAGTCCCGAGTGCGTATCTGTCGTGTCGGCAATCGGCAGAACGTCGGCGAACATAACGCGGTACACCCCCGATCGAATGCAACCGAAAACGCATCCGATAAAAACTGCCAGGTATCATGTAACATTTCATCGCTACGTACCGATAACACCCACGTGCAACATGCACGTGCGTGACGGTTACTTTGTCCTGGAGAAAGTGCAGCGAGAGAAAAAGTCAACTGCGATAAAATAATGATTATTTCACAGTCATTTAATCACGTAAACATTATACACAAAATTACACGAGAATCGCATTTTCTGTTTAATAATTTGGAATTTTACCGTGTACGTTATAATTATATTAACGTCCACAGATTTAATGCGATAAACATGGCACTTGACTTAAACGTCAACAGATCCGTTTTTTGGAGTTAATCAATCTTTTTTCATGAGTCATACTGTTTGCAATAAATTTAAATAATCCAATCGATGCTGCCCGCTGAAATTTAATCAGCATCTCTTATAACGTATACACGTATCGGTGATCACGATCAATTCCACTTAAAGACAAAGAAACACTGCAAAAGACAATTCCAGATATAACGAGAAGATACCACGTCGGAGGAGACACCGACGGAATTCGATTATGAAAAGCGAAAGACGATCCCAGCGAAAAGAGTAAATAACGGTCGCGCGCTTTCCTTTGAAAACTTAATTCTCGAATTAATCATTTATTTGCGCGGTCCAGCTTCATGCGGCGCTCACATTTCAAGGAACTTGAAAACACGTGCCTTACTTTAATTTACTTTAGAACGGCTTAACGATGAGCGCAGTTTGAAATAACGTCTTTTACTGGCATTCACGAGAGACACTTCAATTTGCATCCCTGTTTAATGCTAAACATCTATCTGACTGTGATTACAGTTCTTATTTGTCAGACAGGAATGTTATATTTATAGTAAAATATACGCGCGCGCTCGTGGAATAATTGCAAAAGATTACTATTCGATCGCAATCTGACTTGGTTGTCGAAAAGACTAAACGAGGATATTCAGTGAATGATATACATTTGGCTAAAGAATACCAAAGTGCCCATGTAAATATTACAACATTTGTAAACGTGTGTGTTTAAAGTATATACATAAAAATATTGTAAAATATAAAATATACGATATTTTATATTTATATGTATTTAAACTTTACAAAAATTTATGTCTAAGGTTCCTGTCCTGAATTGGAACTTTGCGGTAATATAGCACGACTGAGAAGAACCTGGTTTCGCATGCTTTTCACGAACGCTTTTATTCTCCGTGCATCCCGGTAATCCCTTTTTTTAATAATTGTCAGAAACTTCTCCGTCGTGTCGGAGAACGTGCAGCTCGCGGGTGCATTCGTCGAGACGCATCACTGCGCATATCTACTCTCGGATGCACGAGGAGGTATCATTGCTGAACGTTCCCTGTCGCTTCTCCTTATTTTCGCTCCGCACTGCCGGCTGCTTTCCAGGCGTTTCCACTTTATCCGCGAATTTTTCCCCTCGTGGGACGTCGAACAGAAACAACATGACCATTGTGACGCGCACACCAACACGACAATCCGGTACTGATGCCAATTTCCGCTACTCTTTCACACAGCTGTAAAACGCTACCAGCGAAAGAGGAATTTAGCTCTGAGGGGGACTTTGGCAGAATTTATATCGGACATTTTGACTGTAAAACGAACGGATATGATATCCATTTCTAAATTGAATTGTCTAGATTCACAAACACTGATTCGTCTGTATGTTATATGATCATTAGTCAAATCCATGCAGGTTCGGGGATTCGTTGGCTCAAGTTGAACGTCACACTGATCTTCAACATTATCCGAGCATTCAGGAGAAAGTCTCGTGTCGAAAGGATCATCGCGTATGCAAGACGAACATTCTCACCTGTTGCGAGCTTCCTTGTTGATTCTAATCGGGCGTCCCTGACGGTAGTTCGCGGACGCGACGTCTTCTTTTTCCCATCCACTCCGGTATCGTTTAACGGCCGTTTTCTCGCTATCGATAGAAAGGAGCCACTCAATCGTGAAATCTTTTGTGATTATTTGGAATTTGGTCGAGACGTTGTTAAATGCGATCTACCTAGCGGTAGTTTGTCGGTATAATATCTACGTCGGTTCAATAAATGCCAATAAACGCTGCAAAAAGTATAATATCAGATCTTTCTTTCTTCAATTAAGATAACGCGGTCAGATTGTATCAAAACTTAACAACTCTTTGGCAACTGTTTCCGAAAAAAGGAAGGAAAGTCGTAGAGTTTAGGTGTAAACTAAATTAGACACAGAGAGAACAAACAAGGGATTAAGTAACGGCCGACTTTATGGGAGATTCGGACTGTCTAGGATGTCCATAGGAAAACTTGCGTTCTAGCTGTAACTAGTAACAATATATTCTCCCTGCAAAACCAATTGAGGAGAGTTCTCCTCATATTGCATGTCGAACGTAACCGCAACCGGAAACGGATCGCCCGTCAGGCGAAATGGTACCGGTTCGGTGCTGCGTCGCGCCGCGGCCGCGCCGGTCCGAAGAAGGAGCACTCCACTTCCATGCAGGATTGGTACTTATAACGCTCCTTCGCAGGGAAGCCTTGGCTTATCGGCATTGCGCGATCCGGTTCGGAAATTCCACGGTCACTCGACCTACCCCGTAGCGCGGCCACGATCTTCGGACGCGCGCTACTTGTCCCCTTATCCCGCTTCCGGGATTGGCTATATCGGTGCCGGCGCACATGAACGAGGGCCGGATATGCGCGCGGACGGATGCGCGCGACGTGCGCGCGTATACGCGCCCGCGAGCAGTGTCGCGTCAGCCCCCGGCCCTGTCGCACCACGTACCATCATCCAGGTCCAGAACCTACACCTGTTTTTCTCTTCTCTATCTCTATCTTTCTCTCTCTTTCTTTCACTCTCTTCTCTCTTACCAACCAACCGACCGACCGACCTAATCCAATCGACCCATCCGCCGACATCATAACCCGTGGCCAGCCGTCCGATCGCCCCACGTTGTCGGGTCTAAAGTCGATCAAATAGTGCTCCGCAATCATCACCGTTGTCGTCGGCGTCGTCGTTGTCGCTGTTGGCATCGTGGTTAACGTCGTGGTTCAGCCGTTCTGTACGCAGTTAATCGTCATTGGCAAGTCCATTACATTCACTATTCTCATATCGGCACGTGACGCTATCGCACGGTCAATCTAGATCAGCGGTCTCCGATCCGTCACGATTGTTGAAACATTTGAAACTCCGTTATATTTTTTTGCTCCATAAGGAAAATACAAAATGAGTACCAGAATAATCGGCACGAAAAAATAATGCATTTTTAGCCTTAGGAAAGGAGAGCACTGATCTGACTGATCTGAATCGTATACGAATTGTCTCGATTAAATTAACTGATTTATAATCCACGTGACTAATATATTATTAATTATTAAGAATGCAATGATATCGCAAATTGATCGATCGTGCAATCTTTCGGGGCTACAGAAATAGAAAAATGTTAGTCACATGGGATGGCACGATTGAAAATCGAACGTGCGCGGATGTATTTGACGAAATCTATCGGAAAGATACGTATTTTCTTGTTTAATTAGAATATGGATGTATGTTACGTGGATGTTGGCGTGTGTGTATGTGTGTGTGCGGGCACACACGAGACAGAATTGCGCGCTCGCGCAGACTCCGTACATGTGGAGATCTCCGCGCTTCTTGTTTTGATCATAATAAACGTCGCACACTCACGCCTACGCGCACCTAAGTATGTGCATCAGCTCGATGGCGATTCGACCGATATTTTAAAAAGGCGAAATTAATTACGAAAAATATCACAAGAGCGCACTTCTTCTTGGCATCGTTCTATTTAACATTTGACGCTCGTCTTTTATAATTTTTCTAACAAGCGGTATTCCGTCATTTGACTTTTCGAAAATTATATATAAAGATTTATCTATTATATTAATATCCTAGTATCATAACTTATCGAAATAACTCGCACAAATTCCCGATTAAATTTAAACTAATCAATATATAGCCGTAAAGCGGGATGCAATAGAACTTTCCGCGAAAGGATTTGTTTTACCTTTATTGGAAAATTCACGGTGATTTTTGCAAAGTCGACACGATCGTTTTCTCGGCGACCTCGAGGGTTGCAAATCACGAATTTGCGATAGTCGCAGCACCCATACATCCGCAAAAGCGGCGCGGCTAAATTCAGATATTTATAAACCGCGCATACTTAAACCCTCGCCGAGCGTGACGCGGTAATTTATGCGTTATAACTGACTAACTAAGTTATGCGTTAGAGCTATCTAAGTTATGATTCACACACCCCGAGACGCGACGTTTTCGCGAGGACCTCGCAAAGCCGTTGGCCGAAGTTCTGCGCGTCATTATCGATACAAACTCGATCAAGGCGCGCGCGCGAATTCCGAACTTCTTTTTCTTTTCTAATCGTACAGTTCCCGACATTGAAGAATTGTCAAGGCGAGTTTTATCGCGAGATCTACTTTTAATCGCTTCTACTGATACGATCGTAACCGCGTATAATCATGACGAAGATCTCTCCGATTACAGGCACCTGATAGCGTATTACATAATTAGCTGTTGCGCAAGTTGCCGAAATTAACGAGGACGAGTCTCTCTCTCTCTCTCTCTCTCTCTCTCTCTCTCTCGGGCGGCTTCCAAATTAATAAGCCGGAATATATATCCTAAAGCTTGAAATATGAAATACGTTATTTTGTTGTCCGTTTTTCGAGCAGCGTGAGTGTGCCGAGTTAGCGCGTAATATCACGCCTAATGATTGCGTGTGTTTTGAGATCTGTCTCCTCGTCGCTGCGACATTCCGGCGGTTAAAAGAGAGACGCTTAGACCGCGCTCTCTCCTCACGAGTTTGTTCTGACAAATAGTATCGTCGGGAGGACTATTATTACATCTAGACAACAAATGTGCGACGGGATATCGCGACTTGAGACGCGGATCCGTTAATAACTCGCAGTTAGCCAAAATAGACGCGTACGTGTTACATGGGGGGTAAATATGCGCCGGAGTGCGGTGTACGTGGTACACAGTTAGAGATCAGGTCACCGACTGCTCCCGCCGTGCTTTCCCGTGAAATACCTTGGATATTTTAGCGTTTAACATACTAAAAGCTACCGTCTCGATGTGCCTTAAAGAAGAGATTTCCTGAATCTGCCTTTTCCTTTCATCTTTTTTCGTACCTTTCGGGAGAAAGTACTCTTCTTTTCGTAGCAGGAAAACAAGTATCGATGGTAAGAGAGAAAGCAGGCAGGAATATAAGGAATCTACGCGGAAAATATTTTCTGTTTTTTTTTCTCTGAGAAGAAATAAGGGTTAAGAATTATAAAACAACAATCGAGAAGTAAACGGTAGAAATTGGAAGCAAGGGTAACTTTGCCAAAGATCATAGATGTATCGTTTCGTATTATATTATCTTATTCGGCGGGGGTAGAGCTGTAACATTCTCTAGATATTATGCATCTTCCCAGTCTCCCTCTCCACTTCTCACATCGAGTTGCAATTAAGGTTCCCCCTTCAACAGTATTCAACAGTTCCCGACGATGCCACCCCCGTGTCTCCCGCGCTCTTGCTTTGTCCTTAAAGGAAGATTCAAACCGGTGAGCTGTGCAAAGAGGCTTTCACATTATCTTTGCCGCGGCGGCAGTTGACAGTGTGCGTCGAAACTTTTGTTCTAGTTACGTTAGTTTGGGGGAAAGAGAAAGAGCGATGCCGGTAGAATGGATAAAGGAGGGACAGAAAGTGTTTGCATGTGTATGTGCGTGCGCGCGTGTGTATGCATATATCAAAAGAGGCGTCATTTCTATCTGGGAAAGTATTTCCGCTATCTTCTGTTTGTCCGTTATCGCGAGAGAAAGATAAATAGATAGATAGATAGATAAGAGATAGAAAGATGGAGATAGAGAAAGAGTATGTGTGTGCGCGCGCACACATTTGTATGTAGATGGTGCTACCAGGGCGCAAAATAACTCGCGTATCTCAGCGCGCTCGGAATTTCCACAGAATGTCCACAAAATACGCTGATAAGTGTCTTATCAAACGCTCCATGTGTCTCTCACGCGCGGACGTTAAAAATGAACGAAGGAACGCAGACGCTCTTATACTCTTTGCGAGAGGAAACGGTCGGAGCGAATGCGGCGAGATTACCCGAGATATTTCGCAATGAAAATAATTTTGATTTTAGAGAGACAGAGATCCCGACGACGTGCAAACATCGACGGATAATTTATTGTGGCTTTATTTGCGAGACGTCTCACGATTGTCACATGCATGACCATGGGTTAATAGTTTTGTAAATGAGTGGGGCTCGCGCGGACGCGACTATTCTGTAGTCGACGATTCGATTCGACCGATTGGAAACGACACAATGGCGTTGAGATCCCGTTCACGACTCACAATCACGCACCGCTTTTGTCTCCGGCGTTAAAATTTTATTTATCCCGCGACTTGGCCCGGAATAAAAAGTACGGATACGGAGAGAGTGCGTGAACGGATCAGACGTGAAGGATGAGAGCTCTCAGCGAGAGTGATCCACATCCACGTCGACTTCAAAGAGCACAATACCAATCAAATTGGAGGTGGATTACCGCGCTCGCATCTCATTCTCGTGTCAAACGTTTCTACGAGCGCGCGGAAAAGTATTCCTGGATTTTTCGTCCTCACAACATCCGGCGCTTCCGCATTCATCTTCGACGCAACATTAGAGACGAGAGCGAGGCACTATGCGGAGAAGGCTTTCGCATTATCAACGTCTGCTCGGCATTGCTCTTTCTGCGACGACAGGCGGTGATATTTTAATCAAACGGCCTTTCACCGATTTTTTCCCCGGAAAAGGAAAAATTTTAAGGTCCGGGATCAACCGCGGTACGCTGGCGAGAACCGAATTGGCGGGGAAACGCGAAATTTACGCTCCACTTTGTCGGATCGGCCTGAAACGGGCTGGCAGAAAAATCGAATTCCGGCGTGTTAGAGATCAAAGGGGCGCGACGAAGGGAAACGCGTAACTTAATTTCTTATTTTTAGCCGCTTTAGCTCGCAAGTGCGCCATTCTAACGATCCGTGCTTTGAATTTCAAGCCTTCGCTCGAAATTCGTCTTTTAAACGCCTTTCCCATTCTTTCCAACTGTAGCGACAATAAAACGTAAAAAAAAAATACTTTCGTTTCTTGATTAGAAATTAAAATAATAAAAGTCATATCTTACCTGTATTTAGTATTGCGATACGTGAATCTATTTAAACTATAAGTGTCATCTCAGAAGAAAATATTTATAGATAAAACAAAATAAAAGAGGAATAATTTACAGATAACTATTATAGTTTAAAATTAATTTAAATGAAGAAAAAATAAACGAAAAACATTTTAAGAGATTTAATCAATGACAGGAAAAATTATTTATAGATTATTTCTATAATTTGATCTGTGTTTAACCGACGTTATTTATGAAAAAGGATTGTAGATTCTTGAGAATTATGTGGTCTATGATTGTTTGTCACGGCAGCGACTTTTACTTTCCAATAAATCACTGTAAAAGTTTCGCTACGGTTTGCCAAACAAAATATAATCATTTTACGAGTGACCTGCTTTTAGTTCGGCAATGAAATATTGAACAATCATCCGTCATTTGACGTTTATAGATTTACAGTTCAAATTATATTTTTATCGCTTGTGCCTCAAACAAAGTGATGCATAAATTAGTCTCTTTTTTAAAAGAATGCGCTTACCCTTCCACCCGTCGTGTCAGGAAAGTAGCGCGCGACAGAAAGGTAATTAAAACAAAATTATATAAAATTATCACAAGCATCGGCCCATGAAATAAACATTTGCTTATATTTATATCAACGTGTTATCTATTGCGTAATTTAATCCGAATTCAATTTCATCTAATTCATTTTCCAGCAGTTAAAGATTTAATTGCGCTTTGCATTGGTTTATTTCATACAAATGTGGAATATGTAATCTGGGCGATTTGAATTCGTTGATTGCGGTGGAGGGCTCGTTAAAAAAGAGTTAGCGTTTTTGTGCAACAATAATAAACTATGTGATTCGATTAAACTAATTGCAGAAGACACAATATATTTCAATCCGAAAGAGTACAACTTTTGAATGTAATATATGCCATGCATATGCAATAATTTTCGAGTATATATTTATAACCGCGCGAACGTTATATCCTGGAAATATATAAATCCTGACCGATCTGAGATTATTAATAAACTGGAGAGCGGAGACTTTAAAGTAGCTCTTTAGATAGAGAAAATTCATCTATGTTATCGAATTTCTTAAGATAGTCTATCGCATGACCGAATTCACGGAGGCCTCTTCGAGGCTGATGACCTCGCGAGAGAGATGTGTCCTCCCGATAGAGAGTTAAAAACAGTGCTCGATCGTAGAAACGAGTGGACTATTCGGAGATTGTCTTCGGCTACACGGCATAACGAGCGTTCCTCGACGAGAAAGGGGATCGTCGCTTCGTTCGATCGAGAATCCCTCGCCGGTTTCGACCGGTCGCTTGATCTATAATTATACACGCTGCAAAAACAATCCTTACTTCATGATACATCGGGACGATGCGTGTTTCGAGGTTCGACGAGGTAATTAGGCTCCCGGCCAAGACCATTCCGCGATTGTCGCGCCAAACGCGAACAATACCAGTTGCTCAATTTCTTTGATCCCCTTTGGACGATGTCTTACCGACTAATCGAGGTTCGTGACATTCTAGTTGGAAATTGCAGTTTACGTTAATTTATTATTTTTGACCGTTTTATTTTTTTTTCTTCTTAAAATAACAAACTGATTTTCTCGCTTATTTCAAATAGTTAGATTTATTATATATTGTACATATAATATCTTAGTATAATAGATTGTACAGCGAATTATATAAATTTAATTTATATTATCTTAAATTACAGAAAATTAAAAAAAAAATGACTTGCTTACCGCACCGTTTCAGAAAATGGAATTGTGAAGTTATACGGGCTTTATTAGACATAAGAAACAATGGAAGGGATAAAGCCGGGTGCGAGAAAAATAGAATTTTCCGTCACATAATTTATAGGTGCATATGAAGTACATCGGCGCGGAAATGTCGCGGGGATAACCTACTTCTACATCCGTATGTGCGTTTTTACGTACGTGTGAGTAATATAGGAAATATAGGTCGAGGGTAGTTTCCGTCCTGTAGATGGTTTCGTTAAATGAATATTAATGCGCGTCTAGTGAGAAGTTGACCCAACCTTCATTTTGAATTCGAGTTTACAGATACGAAAATGCTCCTTGCATTTAGGAAATAATGCTTCCTTAAGTCATGAGACTCGGGGCGCGAAATTATATATTCTTCTCTCGAGAACGGAGAACTTTCTGTCCGTAACCCCGTCGAATGAAATAAAGATAATCGATGAAGAGAACCTATTGGTGAAAAAAGAAGAAAACTATTATAGGATACCGCGCGGATGTATAAGAAAGATAACTAAAAATCCGCTTTCTTTTTATCAAATCTTTCCTCATTTGCCGGCACTTATTTCCCAGCGGGGAATGAGATTTCGAATCGGATTTCAAGCCCGCCCCTACGGGCAAGTACTTTTAATCGGTTACACGGTGGGAAAAAATATTATCTGAGTAAACCGAGGGAATGTATCCTGATCCCCGGGCGTATGAAAAAAAATTTTTTTCCGCGATTGCTTTCCCGCAATCTGCATACATCGAATGTAAATATTAAACATGAAAGATAGAAAAAATATCAAGTAGACGATCATAATTACCATCAGTATTTTATAGGAAATAAATGTTGCGCGGTAGATGATAGACAATCTGACAATTATGTGCCTAACGTAAGGTAATTCATTAGCTATCATATAATCATTACGGTTTCTCTCTTTACCTCAGCTGTCCGCGAATCTGAGAAAGAAGTAAAAATATCATCAGAAATACCGCCGAGATTAAATAAAAATCGGTAGCCTCTTTATCCCTTCTTTTCCTAGAAATTTTCCAGAAAAATATACGGGCTGCCAAGCACTCGGACGATATTCAATTTTCCCTCGTAAATCTCTCCGGCAGGATACCACATTTATCCTCGTCGTTGCGTGGCCATCTTCGAGGATTCTCGGAGATGTATCCGCTCAAGAACGATGGCGGCTCGCCTTCGACGAGCTCGTTTTGTTCCCAGATGCGTTAATCTTACCGCCTTTCGTCCATGTCCGCTCGCAGCCGTTCGGTAACCGCGAGGTAGGATATTTCGTGCACGTAGTCAATTTACTCGACAAAATGAGCAGCTTACCATCAGAGTGATGGATTCCGCGACAGGACACGATCTATTGGCCACATATAGGAACAGACGCAAGTCCGCGCATTAATTAACAATAAAAAGACAATAAGGCTCATATAAGTGCAATAACGATATTAATCACATTTTAACATTTCGAAATTGACTTGACCGGACATTTTACTCTGTAATGCAATTCGAAGAACGCGCTGATTATATGTATAATTATGTACAAGTAGAAATCCTACATTTTTACGAATAGAGGTGTCTTGTCGGGATCGATTAAATAATAAAACTTAAACACAGTTAAAAATATATTCTAAATTAGAAGTTAATTAAGTTATACTGTTTCCCCGAATAAATAACATTGCTATCGCAATAAATAGAAACATGAGCGAGGACTCTGTCGGCGAGCGCAGAAATTGTCATCAGCCTATCCGCGTCTCTGGAGAGACACCGGTTATATGTTCCCAATAAAGTCCCTGCAGGCAAGTTCTGCAAAAGTTAAAATTAAACATTGAACTTTCTATTTACCTGGACACTGCAGTCTCTTTAAATACGACGGGATTACCATTACCCCTATGCAATTAAGTTGCCGACTTGATTCTTTATGGTCTGGCACCGTCTCACAATCAGATAAAATGTACATGATATATTTGTTTTTTTTTACGCTAATATTAAAAATTGAATGTCGAGGAGGATTCAAGTGCATCAGAAACTCACGAGAAATATTTAATTGTAAGACATCGATAAACACGCGATGGAGGTGAGACGGTAGTTGCCCAAGGAAAATCAGCGAGATGGCAATGTCAGGCGGAACACCTCTGGTCTTCGTGTCTTCAAACTCAATTATTGTCTCGCAATTAACGGCCGGTCGAACTCGGGAGTTAGGCAGGTTATGAACCAGCGGAAAGTTCGACCAGCGACACGCCATAATGCAATTGGTTCACCGTATATGCATGTCGCTGATTGCGCGGCCTATACCCAGCGAATAATCGGCCTTTTCGAAATGGACGCTACTCTGACCCGAGGGAGATTGTCATTGCAATATGTGATGTGTAAAACGAAATATAATAAATATTTTATAGATAGCGTTATCCCACAGGTAGTTAGTGCAATTCAAAACAATTTTTTTTTCCTATTTAACGAACAAGTTATTACACGCGAGGTCTTTCTTTATACTCTTCATTAATCCTGCTAACAACATTAAGTTTAGGCCCTTTTATCGGTTTTAAAGGAAAGGGCGAAAGCGAGAGAGAGACAGAGAGAAAGAGAACTTTACTCCTCTCTGATTTTAACGAGCTTCAAATATGTTATAATATTCTGTAGTTTAATATAGGAGGCATATATTTTTATACCACAGCTTTCTCGTGCCTGCGGTTTTGTTGTATTAAAGCTCTATAATTCCTATATTTATCGTTCGCCCCTCTCTCTTGTCTCTTTCCGCTAATTGGATTTGTGAATTGAGTGGTTTTTATAAAACAAAATAATTGGCTCCGCGTCGAATTCTTTCTCTTTAGTTGGGTCAACTGGTGCACGCAGGTCCGTAATCGAAAAGTGCCGGAATTAAATTTAATTATTAACAAGTGTCGCAGTGGTTGAAGCCATTCCCATCTCGTCGGATAACGTTGATTTAATAAATACCCCATTTTCACCCGTGTTCATTTCTGTGTAAGACCGAAATCAGAGACCCGTAATCTCTCGGGCAGTCCCGGGGGGGGGGGGAGAGGAGGGGGAGAAATAATATTAATATAAGGAAATCGAGAGAGAGAGATCGCGCCCCGCGATGAATCGCAGCTGAGATTGAATCAATATAATCAAAATCGGATATCGAATATTGAATCAGACGCCATGACTGTCGGTACATAAGCGGCGAAAGATTTCGCGCACCTCCACCGCGATATAATTCTTCGACATTTTTGTCAGGGAGAACGGAGAGAGCGCGGAAATTGTATTCTTTGGAAAATCTCGTGTGCGTCCTACACGATAATGCGACTTAACTTAAGCAACGCGAATTGCAAATTTTGAGATTACTTTGTTCACATTATCTTGGATAACTGTCCGACTATAGACACTGTGCGCAACTAAATTAAAAAAATATATACATATTTTTGTGATTTACTTACTGCACTAATCAGCATTAATAATTAGGTTGTATAACTTCAGGCACATTATGAAAGTAAACGGAACTTTGTAAGATGGTGAAATATGTATAAGGAGGATTAAATATTTTGTACTTTGGCATTTTCGTGCAACGATGATTCGACTGGTCTGCATGACCACGTCTCTTTGTCTCGTAAGTGGAAAAATCGGTTTCAAGACGTTCCGTTCGAATATTGCGATCGCATGAGACGAAATTGGAAGAAAGCTCGCCATTTTAGTTCATTTTGGGTCAGAATGCGTGGCCTTTAGGCATTACGAAATGATCGAGTGCGTTGTCCAGAAGGGAAGAGATGGCAGTGGAGGAAGAAGGTAAATGGGGTGAGTCACTTAAGTCCTTTGTGTTCGATAAAACGAAGTGTTTCGCGTTAGAAGCTACTTTTTGCACGGTGGTTTGAGAAAAGCCATCTACGTGAATAGGCTTCTATCTTCGACGGCACGCCATGTTTATAGGTCGTACTGTGGAGGTTTCGCTCTTATTGGATGAAGCCGTAGCACTCTCGCTATGTAATTGCCAAATCCTTTTAATGCCCGCTACTCGAGAACGCATGTACTTGATGGTATAGTGCCATAACTTCTACCTACTTAATTTATTAAATAAAAGATTTACTTTCTTTCATAGCGCTGTTTCAAGTAAAATCGATTCAAATTTTTTGAAAAGTTGATTAAAAATCTTCCGAAGAGATTGAAATATCTTGCCTTTGGCGCGGTGATCTTTTCCCCTTTTTACAGCTAGTTATATCGTAATCACGATTACTCGTAGACGCGAGTAGGTCTAGCTTTTCACCGGATCTCGTTTTTTTTTTGCTGCTACGAAGATGAACGAGGGGCTCGAGAGCAAAGGTAATTCTTGTGCGGCGGCGAAACTTGAAGGGCCCTCAAGACAAAGTTGATCGTGGAAGGCCGTGGAAGATGAGACAGAAAAGTTTTCTCTCCCGTGGGCCGTGGCGCGGCGCAGCGCGACGCGACGCGGTGGGAACGTTGGATCGATCTTGCCACACTACGTTAAGTTCGATCTGGATTTCGACGTGGCGTGTTCTCCCGGAAATTCTGAAAGTTTTGCGGCAAAGTCTCTCCGGTGACGAGAAAGACGAAAGAGGTACGGTGCGATCGAGGCTGGCGCAATCACAGATGTGACAAAGTCGACTTCCGCCCCCTACTTCCACTGCACGTTTAATCCTGTTAATTTAATATACCGTGCCTATATATAAATATGGCATGTTGGCATGTACTACGTTTATTACCAAGAATTGCCAACGAGGTGCCTTCCATGCATTTACGGATTATTTAACGAATTTCGAATTGATTTGGTGAAAATATTAATGGATATCATTATTCGACGGCCCTTCTTTCTCTTAAAGAAACATTTAACGACGCTATTTTTTCTCAATATTTCTTCAATATTTTAACGTGCACGATATAAATTCTTGAACGTTTTTCTTATTCTAATTTAACGTTCTTGTTTGTTAGAGAATCAGCATAAAAACATGAATAAAAATAAAACGTTCGCAGTGTCAAAGGTTTCAGCGCGCAGTTTTATATCGCTCTATAATCGGCTCCAAAGGGTATGCTGAAGCAATATCGTAATCAATATTCTTTCCCTCGTCGTAAACTCCATTTTCTTGTCTTCGAGATACGTCGGCATTAATTTAATAAGGCGCAATCAAAAGAGTCCGCCTTCATGCTTGCAGCCGGTAATTAACAAGGCGCGAAGTACCGTAGATTATATATATGAGCACGGCGTGCGGGCTTACGTGATTGCATTTTTTCATGTTCCCCTTAATGACACCGCGCGTAATTATATTATAAATTTTAATCTGCCACACGGCGGACTGCGCTCCGCTAGTGATTTCAAATATTACGCTAAGATTTCTGTCCTGACGTTGCGTATAGCTTAAATTGCGTGGCGTTTTATGAGGGTTACAATTAAAGCAATTTTAATTGCGTTACACGTAGGTAACGCATATAATTACAAGGTTTACGCTAATGTATAAATTATATTTGTATATACCGATATGCCAATTTATATGTTAACATTTTGAATAAACCGACAGAAATAATGTACCTTTATCGATCTGATCTTGTTGGAACAACTGGATATCGTAAATGTAATCGATAAAAAGTCATCTACGCAAACCGTCCTCTACGTCGTTCGCAGGTAGAAACAAATTTCAAGAGTTTCATTTACAATGATATGAAGCACGATATTATATGCTAGGCGTTGCGAGCGAATGTGTAAATTAATCCCGCATAACGGTAATATAATTTCATATAATACACGCGACTCTTGCTTGAGCCCTCTATACGCCGATACCGCCCGGTAGGAGGACCTAATGAGAATTCTTCGTTACGATTTAGCCGGAAATACTCAGATATTATTACGCGGATATTAATGTGAAAAATAATTCTTTTCCTCTCTCTTTCTCCCTCCGTCTCGGAAACAAGATTTTAATCTCGGTTTTCAAAGAGGCACGAATTAGCACGGAACACAAGAGACTTTTTGTGTTCTTACTTGCGTCGAAATGATGATGTCGCAATGAGACAGTGCTTGTGTATTTCCATTTTAAAATCTTTGTCGCACGATAATATCTTCTACATTCCATTTCTTAAGGAATTTCTACCCTTCTCTCTCTCTCTCTCTCTCTCTCTCTCGTTAACGTGATTTATCGTGAGTTGAGTTTCGCGTGTTTATTGACATGAACCGGGTGCTCGACTGACCTTCTGCAGCGGAATAATAAACGGGCAATGCATTATAATGATGGCGTGATGAAAGCATCTCGGCTCTGCGATAAATCGAGTAATAATTTCGCGCGAGTCGCTTGTGAAATTTAATGCCGCTATTGCTGGCCGACGTGTACCGTTAAAATTCCCTTCATTTAACAAACTCGCACATCCACAACGCCATACGGATAATGGTTTTTGCACATCGCGCGGACGGATGTGCGCGAGCCTATGGCCGAACAGGGTTTTGCTAATTACTAATTGCCAATGAATTCACCCGCTGGGTTATATAGCCGATCTTTAATTAAAATTTTCAATCTCCAAATTCAAATATTTACCGGGACAGTTAGCTTCTCCGTGGCATTCGCGGCAGGATTATGCATTTTCCTGCCTTTGAGCACGCTCAAATACGACCTGTCCGTGAATTCCCCCTATGGCTTACCATCGAGTGACTCACGAAACGAATAAAATATTATAGAAATTTTATAAGGGCTTTTAATATAACAAGAGTAACAAAGGAAAGAAAACGTATACAGATTCTTAGAACTTGTACGTTATCAAAAAAATGCATAAATAATATATTTCTATAATATTACATTTTTTTAAATCTTTTGTATCTTGCAAAACGCTTTTATTTTGTGAAATTTTGTATTCTATTTTATATACATATATTCAGATCTTAAAATGCTGATTTTGAAAAATTTAAGCAAAGGATGCCTATATCTCTGTCAATATATTATTTCGGCCAATTTAATGTTCATAGCTGGACGTTGATACTACTTGGATGATTGGCCATTTTATTGATGGAATGGAATCTCGGTAAAAGCTTTTCAGCCTGATGAACGTAACGAGCTTTGAATATAAAGGGATAGCGTTATTGAAGTCATTTTTGATTTACGTATATTTTTACAGAACAGACTTGACATGCTAACGTTTATTATTGAGACGCGAAATACTTCTTCGAGTTTTGAGTCTAGAAAGATCTCAATTCTAATATAATATTTGCAAAAAATATGACAGACCTGAAAAACTATAAGCGCGCTTTTAATTATCGATGCGGATCGGTGTAACTGAATTTTTTGGAAATATTCGCCAGAGTGAATCTACACGAATATGTCTGATAGATTTTAGTGAGTTTTTGGTCGAATTTTAAGGTAGCTACACTAACAAGCGTGTATGCGAATGCACCGTTGCGCTCTCGTTGTATTGTTGCGTTTGTAACATTCCAGGCTGTCGTATGATATTGCTGAAACGAGCAACCTCGGTATATAACCGGTAGAGTTGCTAACGACTCATTCGATAACGAGCTTTGCTAAGCGCTTTAATTAATGTCGTATGTAGCATGCTGTTAGGCGCACTCTGTGAAAAAGCCTGAGATTGGCCCCATACGATGGGGAATATACCGGAAACCAAATCAATCATCGAAACAAGAGAAACTAATCTAATTTCTGACCTATAATTTTGTTGTAATATCGTTATTGTTTATTATTAAAATTTATGAACATACATATGATTATATTAACGTCCTGAAAAATCGCATAAATTTTATCTAAATAAAATATACCGTGGTTTGTTTCAGTGATATAAACGATTTTGATAGATTTATTATTATCAGAATTTTTTTTGACGATTTTTAACTTTCTCATAAAAATAAATTAACGCTATTCGATACGTTTTAATCTTTATGTACCATTTTGAGATTATTTAACCGCGTATGGCGCACTTTGTTTGACAAACTCAGAAGAACTTGTTTATACCGTTTTAAAGGAAATACCGACTCAAAAGGTTAATTAAAAATTCACTTTTAAGTGGCTGCTGGGCAAGAACAAAGCATGTGAATTGCGATCGATAAGTCGAATGTATTTTCTGAATTTATCTCGCATCTCGATATATAGATACACACCCACACGCAGTCCATTGGGTTCTTTTGGGCAATAAAATGCATTCTTCTTCACAGCCGAATGGATTCAGGCTCGATTTCAATTCGCATGCCATAGTTAACAGCGAGAATTCGCCCAAGTTCGAGAGCAGTTTTGCTGGCGTGGCGAAACTTGTCGGGAGAAGATGGATTCGAAATCGAAGCAGATATCAAACGTGGAACTAAATTCACGGATGATAATTCGATTCCGACAGTTACGCAAGCCCCCTCCCCCCCTCTCTCGCTCTTTTTCTCACAGATACACACATACACACACTATAATATTCAATCCATCGCGGTTATTCGAACACTTCAAGATTGGTTTTTGGAAAATTGAGTGTTTTGAATTTTGATAAATTATTTCAAATCGACCGGGAACGTCCGCGACCTTGTTTGCCGTACAAATCGATTTAAACTCTCATTAATTTCGACGAAAGCGACGCGCTCGCGCTCGCGAACGAAAATGGATTAGTCGCTAGAAGTTGACGTGCAATTAGAGTTTCTAATCAACGTATCAATTAATAATATTGCTGATTTCGCTCGTCAATTATACACGGCTTTCTAATCAGTATGCACGACGAAGTCATTATGGCACGCCGGCTGTCGATAATTAACAAATCGTGTTGGAAATTGCGTTACTATTTCAACGCCTGCGGATGAGTAACTTGTGACTCATTCCTTCATAAGGTGTCCAAAATTACCAACTATCGCAAATTCGTCCATTTCATAAAGTGCTGAGGCAATTAGGAACTTTATATAGTTTGAGCGATAACGAAGCGTGAGTCGAACTGCAGGTGTGCAAATTAGAATATTTTTTTTCTCAATTTTAAGCGGTATAATCGATATAAACATTTTAATTGTGGAACAATCAAAGGTGTTTAATGATGAATATTAATAGGGTTTAAAAAGAATAACGTAAAAAAAAGAACGCCGAGAAATTTCGTCGGAAAGCGATCGTAGATCGCTTTTAAGTAGCTCAAGTAAACGCACTCGATGAGACTTGTGTCAAGACTTGACTTATATAGCTAGGTATAGCGACTAAAAAGCGTCGCGCGTGCAGTCGACAAGAAGATACTTCCAGATCGATATGTGCAAAGACGCGAGTCCCCGTCTTCAGTCAGTCAGCGTTTCGTACAAATCGCGCAATTTTGAGGCCTCACGAAATTCCAGGCCAAGATTATCCGGTGAGGCGACACACTCGAGGAGGCCCTCCTCGATGAGGGAATATACCTCCTCTTTCCCTTCGAGGGGGTAAGCTGAGAGGGCGGTTAGCAGCTGGATTTATATGGCGGCATTAATATGCAGCGTTGGGAATTTCAATGGGGCAATCGCACACGAACGAGAGAAACGGAGAGTCGGAAGAGAGGAGTAAAAGGGAACGAACGGTAGAAAGGGGTAGGAGAAAGGGAGGGGGGCATCTCGAGGGCCCGCCGAACTCGTCGATGATCAATACTTTTGTCTACGTCCACCTGACTCGTTAATAGGATTGAATCGCGCCTAGGGCAATCGCGTGCGTTTCACATGTCAAATCAGACGGTGATTCAGAACGGAAAAAGCGTTTACGGATTGCGCCTTCCATAATTACGAGCCGATAAATCACTTATCGATTCGTGCGCGCGACCCGCTGTGAAAATAAGAAGCGAGAGCTGCAACGCGAAACATTTAATAATCAATAACTAACGCCGTACAACGGTTATTACGTAGAGAGATGACTTTTTGTTCTCTTCTGTTCTCGTTGTTTTTAGCGAACGCAAAATCGCATTAATTTTGATATATAAACTAGGTAAATCACGAGATATATATAGTGGAGTATGTATGTAATGGAGAATTATTTATAACGTATAGCCGAATTTTAAACAGCTTGTTGGAAGTTCTTGAGCACACCAAAGGATCGTGAAACATGGCGGCCGCGTGTGCGATGGGGGTTATCTGACGAGAATCGAAGGTAGCGGTTTCGGTACGAGGTGGATGAGGACGGAAACGTGACGTAACGGCTTGTTCCGAAACAGCTTGTGGTCAGTAACCAGATCTTGTGGAAACAGACATTGCGCGTGGCACGCGAGATTTAGGTTCTTTAAGAACTTTTCGTTATTCTCCCTATAAAAATAAATATTCTTAAAACCTCAATTTTTGCGCTCAACCATTTATTTTAATATATATATATATATATAAATCGGAATATATCAGATGGAGTGGAGATATAGGAAGGAGGACAGTTTGTCCCGCAATTTTTACTCACGTGACAAAACTCGGAATACCCGATAATTCTGAGAAAATCGATACGTTTCTTGGTCGAGTTCCGCACCACCTTCCGGCAGCCAATAAATTTCCACGCACGTTAGTCGGCTTTATTTGCTCGGTGTTGCCTGCGGGCTAACAGATAGCGATCAACGTCCAGCACTCGAAGCCCCACGCGCTGCTTTCGCACATAGATCCCGGCTAATTGTTTATTAATATTGCGACGTGGTACCGACGACGGATGTTTGTCACTGACAGCACGAAAGCGCCCCGCGCTTTATGGCCCTCGACCTCGAGTCGCTAAGAGCCGTCATCCCAGCATTTCCGCCCCGTAATCTTTTCAATTTAATTCATATCGACCGTTATAAATAATCGAACGTATTCCGTCCTCCGTCCATGATGCAAGTCCTCGAAATATGCCGATAACTTGTACGTGCGCCATCTTGGCAATTTAATTTATCTGAACACGTGGTCTCGGCAACGCTTGATAGCGACGGTAATTAAAGTTTCGATTAAAAAACGTCCATATTGTTGCGCGACGCGTTCCCGGACGTGCGCCATGATTACGGACTACCTACGGTGGGCTTTTTATCGGATTTCAATTTTCGCATACAGTCGCCGGCAGAGCGAACCGGTACATCTACTACTACGGATTAGTTAGAGCGAATCGAAGCCGGAATGGGATGGGCTAAAAGGGAGACGACTGGGGACGCCATTATTGGCACATCGAAAATCGAAAACTGGAATGTATCAAGCGGTTGAACCGCGTCGAGACGCGCGCCGCGTCATTCGCCATTAAATCTTTATCCGCTCGACCGTATAACTCTTGCTCGAGAGCAAACTCTTAATATTAAACGAAGAACGGAATTTTGTTTTATTATTATTTGTCCCTCTGAGCCTCTCCCCCTCCCCGTGCACGAAGAATGTTTCGCCCCCACCGTTTTTTAATCGAGAAAGTAAACTTTTCCATAATTAAACATACTCAATTATTCATGTCGTCCGAAAGTATCTGGCCGTTTCAGATGATGTTAATTTAGTGGGCTTCGGTGGGCTTCATTATTAGTTTCAGAGTCAGCGTTCTCCGATTTTAATTCTTGAAGCGCGGACTAATTAATTAATCTACACGAACAGCCGCTCGCCGCGCCGTCATACACTGACCATGCAAATGGCGGCATGCTGACGTAATGGATATGGAGGAACGGGGCCATGCGAGTCGAGCGGTGGAAAAATAGAAATCTGGATCCTCCAATTTTCTTTCACCGGGGGGGTTCATTGAGAGACCCGCTCTACGGGAGCGCATTCTCGTAGGTCTGAATGCGAAGCCGTATAATCGCGCAGGCGGAGCGTTCTTTTGAAAACGCCCTCGCGTGTAAGAATTATAGAAAGACCGTACCCCCTTAAACAACGACTAACCCGGACAAAAGCTGCAACGCTCCTACGATTGATAAGGAATTCAGCTACAGCCAGTTAGTTCTACCTGACGAAGTGGAAATTCGGTGGGACGAGACGGGAGAGATTGCGAGGGAGGGGGAGTAAACCACGAAATAAATTACCGTCTAAGACCGCGCGAAAGGTAAAACACCCTGGCAGTCAACGCCCACTCCACGTCAATCTCACCCTCGACCTATGTTCCGCTCGTCCCTCTGCCTCTCGTCTGTGTCGTTCTTAGCCCGGGGCCAAGCGACCTCGAGATGTGGAGGGCGTGTTTGCGTAAGGTACATACGTGCATGTGCACACAAATGCACATGCATCGTGGGCTAACATCGTCGTAACGTATGTAACGCGTACAAGACGCGAGACGAGGAGAGAGCGCCGAGCGGGTGAGTAAGGAAACGGAGCGAGTCGATACTGCCGTCCGAGATTTTCATTTCCGCCGGCCGTAAACTTTTCTCGCCATTAGAGGATTTCGAGGAATGGCCCCCCTTTATTGCCCTCCCTCTCTCGATCTCTGCACCGTAGGGTTTATCGGGATCCGGCGGCTATAGAGACGGTTGGTTTTACTCCGTTCCGCGCCTCGCGATTGTCACGAGTCGCGGACAACGAGTCGAGGGGAACGAGAGGAACATTACTCTTCCTTTCGAAATTCCGAAAATACAAAGGGCACGATTTAGAACGTGTTCAGTTTTGCGGCAGTTGAGATCGAAGTTTAGGTCAACATGGTACCACGCGGTCGACCGTGCTCGAAGCGTTTCACGCGAGTGGAAGTCTAAACACCCCTTGAAGCACGTATTCTTTTATTTTCTATAAGTACGTCTTTGTAACGTTTTCTTTCAATCGGAATTATAAAGGAAAGGTAAACGGGTCACAACATTTTTTTCAATGTAGGTACACAAAGAATATACGTAAAAAGGATTTTTCCATTACTAAACTTTTTGATCGCGTGAACGATATTTAACGATTTTTTCCTCTTTTTTTGTCTGTTTTAGCACGAATAAAAGATATTTCTCGCGTCGCACACGCTCCAAATTGAGTGGCGGTTGACACCGATTTCGCGGAAAATCGTCGCGGATTTTCAGGATTTTCGGGATCCATCGCGATTAGTTTGGCTCGCGTTTCGCGGCCACGCGCGCGTCGCTCGAATCTGATTGCCGGGGCTTTAATGCGATTCGTGATACGGGGATATGACTATAACGTGGCGTGTGCACGCCGTCGGGTATTGGCCGCGAGGCAATGGTGCATGCGGCAGGCTTGACACATATCAATCAGGCAATGGAATTCTCGGGAGCTCGGATGCTGCGGCATCCGATCTCCCCACCGATGATCCTCCACCTGACATTGCAGTACGCAATCCGTGAAACCACTTCATCGTGTCTTGAAATTAAATTGCAATCACGATCGGTTAAAGTGATCCGTTATTTCCGACTTCTAAAGCTAAATTTTTCTCGTTACTACAGTTTCTTTAAAACATAAAACATTGACTACATTTTTCTGTATATTAATTTGGGAGAGCGCGCAGCTTGCATTTTATTAATAATTTTATCTAAAAAAATCAATACAAAATTCAACTTATGAGCAAAAACGGGACGTATTACGCGCAACTCGCCTGTATTAATTAAGCGGTGAAATTCTCGGAAGTTTGGGATATTCAGTGCTAGCCGCTATAGTCACTCCGTCCTTGCGTGTATGTGTGGTGTGGTCTCGCCTATATATTGCTCTATACCTTTTACACACATATGTCGGATCTATAATACCCTGATCTATAATACCCTGCTTCCGCGGGCTATGTATCAGATACAATTAATGTCAAACTTGGTCAGTTTCCCGTTACCACTCACAAATGTTATCGATTTAATATTTATTCTCTCTTAATAAAAATAATTAGTATGAAAGCTTACTCAATATTATAACAGCCAATCTACTGATTGTTAGAAATTACTTGTAAAATTAGAGAAACGAAGAGACATTGTTATATTTAAAAGAAATTAATGCAGTAACTACGACCACTACTATACATATACATGCAATTATTATTACGTTTCTTGTTTCGCGAAATTCTCTCTACCAATTTTATGTTACTCGGTGCCCCTGTGCGACGTCAAATTTATCTGAAAAATTCGCGAGGCGTAAGCGAAGTAGGAAAAACCCGTCGCGTCATCGTATCCGCGCGCTCGGCGGAGTTGGTAATTCTGTTTACACGGTAAATCTTTCTTGTACAAATTCGAATTCGCTTCGCGGGAGGTAGAGCGACCGAGGGAGAGAAGGCCTCCTTCCGGAGGTAAATTGCAAATTCAAAGTT
Organism: Temnothorax longispinosus; assembly: GCF_030848805.1. NCBI lineage: Eukaryota > Metazoa > Arthropoda > Insecta > Hymenoptera > Formicidae > Temnothorax > Temnothorax longispinosus. The sequence continues at coordinate 1,521,527 of NC_092358.1, read as the reverse complement.
TCACGGCGACTTTCACGCCGTCGCGACAAGAGGCATCCCATTTCCGGATCCGGGAGGGTTCTTAGCGTCGAATAAGAAAAGAAGGAGGAAAACTGCGATTTATTCTATATATACCGGGAAAAAGCTTTGCCGGCCGGCATCTATTTGAGAAGAAGTTAGTACATGTATACGGTAAGAGAGAGTTTGTGGCTCTCTCTCTTTCTCTCTTCCTCTTTTCCTCTTTCCCTCTTTCCAAACTTTATTATAACATAACGGTGTGTAGTACGCAATGAACTTGGTTGATTTACTCATCTCGTACGTTTTTTAGTAGCGACGAATTTATCAATCTTGAAACTTTATTCATAGAGTCTTCAATATAAGAGCCTTCAATTATATAAGAGTGACATATTGCGAAGCAATAAACGAGTCAATGACCCAAAGAGGGAAAAAGTGCTTTCCATTTAAATGACTTTTAATGAGTTTCGTCAATTTGAGTCGATAACTCCGATACGATAAATGAAAAGTGTTTATTAATTTTTATATATAAATTTATGACTTAATATATTTATATATAACTACTAAACAATTGCACAACCGTGCTTCTTTGCGAAGTGCAATTAGTAATACAGGATTCACTGCGAACTCCGTTGTTGTATCGAAAGGAAATTGAGTGCGAGGGTGTGCAAGAGTGATCACCACGCGCGATATTGCCGTAAGGATGGGACGCGATCTCGGGGAAAGAGAGAGAGAGAGAGAGAGAGAGAGAGAGAGAGAGAGAGAGAGAGAGAGAGAGAGAGAGAGAGAGAGAGAGAGAGAGAGAGAGAGAGAGAGAGAGAGAGAGAGAGAGAGAGAGAGAGAGAGACGGAGAGTGACGGTTTTTGACAAAAGCGCGTTCACGTAAACATCCTTGGACATCCTCTCCGTGTTTCACGGAGACACCGGCTGCCAGATAAAAACGTCAGGCAGACTCGAGCAGACAGTCGGTTATCTCGTGTACATTTTACGTACGCTTCGCGAGACTTGAAGGGCGTCGCGCGTGATTTGTCGCCGGGATCCCGGACCCCTTTTCCCGACACCGCGCACCGGCGCGGCGGCGCGGCGAGACGCCCTTGCGCGAAGGGATAGGGAAAAATCGACGGATTTGACAACGACGGACTCCGGAATTGAATGTGCATCGGCTTCGAGGGGAGCCCGTAACGTTTGATGATTTGTAACCGGTTTCATTTCCCCGGGAAATCTCGCGGTACCGCTCGGAGCCAACTACGCGATTCGTGAAGCCCCCTTCGAAAAAGCTGTTTACGGAAACATGCGCGCGGAATATCGAGGCGGGCTGGTAACCTTTACCGTCGACTGAGGCTTAAACTACAATAAGAAGTCCATAGTTAATGAAGTTAGCTGAGGTAATTTATCTTTACGGCCAGGAAACGGTTTTCTGGAGTTAAAATTACCTTTCAAACTTCAAAAATTCGAACAACAGGGCATATCATTCTTTTCTTATTTTTATGGAAAATATATGAATCTACGAGCGTGAAGGGTGTTCTTCGTATATACAGCAGAACGGCATTTGCAAAACATATATCTGCGGAATTCTCAATAAGTGGGATTTTCATCTGTTCGCTCGTTCGGAAATCTGTCAAACGATATGAAAGAAACTCAGATACTTTTAATTTTTCATAAGATATTTTATATTAGTTGATGTTTTCCGTCCAGTTTTTACTTCTTTTCGCTGTTCCCGTCTTCTTTCGCCTCGACGTATGGTGAAATTAATCCACGGCTAGACCAACTGCGGCGTTTTTGATCAGGTATCAACAACCGCTGAATGCCTGCTTTATATTGCTCATCAAATCTTTATTTTTAACGGAAATTAATTGCTGATCACGCGATGCCTGTGTGACATCACCCGATTACCTTTCTCCGGAAGCGAAAAATTGTTTCGATTCTCTCAGTATGTAAATTTTGATTACGTGCAACAGAAACGATTTGGAATAAATGGCGAATAACCCGCCGTTATTTGTTTTCTCCCTTTTTGAAATCGGCAAAGAGACTGGGTCGATTTTGATTCCATTATTTTGCCTTTCACGATCCTCCTCTGAACTGGACTTTTGCTTCTACGGATGAAAGAAGTGTGCGAGAGACATGGATCGAAGGAACGTATGGTGTACCGAAATCGAATCTCTTTGAGCAACGTTATCGCGCGAAACCAGGCTACTGCAAAAGTGCAAAACCCGATTGCGAAACCATATCGTTGAACGAAAGAATGTTTGATCACGAGTGTCTTAAATTTTTAGATATCTCGGAGAATATAGTAGTGTAAAAGTTCAATTTACAAACGTCGACGAGAGACGAGAGACGGAAAAATAAAATCGAAATTCATCTCTTATCTGAAATCTTTTTTTTTTCCATAATGTCCAATCCGCGTTATTGCGTCGAAGTGAAGTTCTGGTGTTTATTATGAAAGAAAAACAGCGATATATTGTGACAGCACAACACATCCGTAGTAGCTAATTGTGGGTGCTTATAACCAAAGCACCAGTTAAGGATTAAATTGATTAATTTACATTCACGAGGAATGTCATAGCTGGTAGGAGAGCATAATTCGCATGACATGGTTGGCAATGCCCGGCTTTCCACATTCCCTGCTCACCTGCAACGAGTGTGTGCCTGGAACTTTGCAGACGATATAGTCAAGAGGTGTTGTGTGCGAAGTACCTGCGCTAAACTGAATCGTGCTAACAAGCGTTGAGAGCTGAAGCTCTGGTACGCGTAACGTGCGCCGATAATATTTTACATAATTACTGGTATTTCCGCGATAACATCAAAAACAGTAGCCGCGGCGCATGTATTAATTGCAATTAAAACAATCCTTTTGTTCTTGTAATTACATCGTTTTAGCAGTCAAAAAATTCACGCTTGTGTTAAAAAAGAAAAAAAGAGGAAATGGAAAGGAAAAGGATATAATCTTACTCGACATTGTAAAATAAAGATTCTTCGAGATAAGCTAGGAACTATTATTTTCGGTTTCTAGTATATCGAAAACAGAAAGAAGTAAAGAAGATTCGCAATTTTTTAAAACCATTTTTGTAATTAATTAGAAATTATTTTTATAAAATAATCTTTTTGTAAATTTTTGTAAATTATATCCAATCTCTTGGAAACTTCCTCGAAATTATTTATATTTTTAGAAAGAGTACGTTATATCTATATTTCGCGCAATAAAGGTAAATTTTTTCATAATTGACGCTGTACAATTAAATATACTTTGCTTTTTCAATTGAGGTTTTTGTAGAGGAGACGCCTCGCTCTCATATTTTACATTTAGCTTCTCGCTTGATTAATTGATTGAATTTCGCTTGATTCTGTTGAATTGCTGTTTCATATAAAGTTACGCGTGAAAATTGGACGTGGGCGTTTCGAGATTTTTTTTGTTGCTCGTAAATAACACGGCGCGCTTCCATCGCGCGTAAATCAATACGCGGTCGTTCGCACCCTCGTCTTCGACTTTTCGATTTCCGAAACCTCCACTTTGTCGTCTCAGCTGAAGCATTATAGACAGCCAGAGGCATCTTCATTTCCCATCGCCGAATTTTCTGCTTCCAGCCGTTGCATCCCCTTCCGTCCATCCCCTGCCGAGGGAGCTAAGCCGAAGTCCTCGGCCCCGATATCCAAGTCAAAACCAGTCCGAAGGCTGGAAAGCAGCCGGGATCTTTTTTGCGAACTTCCCGGCCCTCTTCCTACATCTTCCATTGCCCTTCCTCCTCCTCCTCATCCTTTCCTGCATTTTCCCGGGCAGCTTTGCCGTGGCACGATGGACGTAGCTTCGCGAAGCTCTCGCGGCGCAAATTCGCTCCTCGCGAACCGCAGCGTGGATATTCGTCGGGATTATCACCAGCTGCGAACTCGAAGGGCAAAGTCTTGTGGCAGATGCTCGAAGATGATGCTCAGAAAAGCGGTCCGTTTATCCGACGCGAGATGTTTGGAACAATTTCAATATGGTTGTAGGACGGTGGATGGGTTATATATCTATAGATCTATACATATATACCTATATAACTCTCCTCTCATCGATAACTTCGGTATAGGGTATTATCCTTTTGTCTAAACGTATCGATGAACTTTTTGACTAATTTAGAGTTGATATTTTTTTCAATACAAATCGAAATGTCGAAACACTAATAGATACTTCTCAAACTTAACGGCCGCGCAATCTTTTAATAATCTCTTTTTCTTAATTTTCAGTTTTTAATTAATTTTCAATGACTATTCGCGTTGTGTGTGTCACTGATAAATTTTGTGAGATCCCACAATTATATATATATTCTACCGCCACAGTTAAGTATTCCAATTGAAAAAGGCAATTGTATAAGCGAACCGAACTTCTCTTCATCAACGTAACGTTATTGCGCGAACGTTCATATGTGTACGTGTGTGTTTTTTTGTCTCGTCAAAATGAGAAACTATATATGAGAATTTAATAACTCGATCGATTCCTCGGGATGAGAGTTGAAGTCGGGTTCCGTGGGTATAGATTTCAAGAACATATGTAAAGATACGGAACGGTAGTTTATGCAAGAGCGAGCATTCTGCGTGCGTGTATCGCGGGTGTATTGGATTGGAATTCATCGGAAAGTGCCGTTTCGCAGTTTCTGCGGGGGAATCAAATATGATCCTGCGTAGCCCCTTGCGGTAGCATTCACGGAGCGTCGTCGCGCGTCGCGTCGGTGAAGGTACACGTACAGAACGCAGCGAAGATACGAGCGAGACAAGCCGACCGGTTTCATCGTCGCGTTTCTTCCCCTATCGCAATTTTCGCGACGTTGTCGTCGCGAAGACGAGCGAATTCGTCGGAACTGATATTCGTTGTATATATCGCGCGTACCTATATCAGTTTCGTACGTTTAACTAGCCGTCAATTCCGAGCTCGATACAATACGCGCCGCCCGGCCGCGCCGCGCCGTGGAAACCGATGCATTGCCGCGCCAACTCTTCGCGAGTCAAATTTCATTACGTCTTAACTCTCTACAAACGCGAGGCGATTGTGCCCGTCGAAGTATCTCAATGCCCAGCTCGACAATGAACTCGGCGACACGGACAGCTCCCTTATCACTTATTAATCTTATTACATTGTCACAATTTCCCAGGCGACGTTGTGACAGACCCGATTGTCGCCGGGGCTATTCAATCGTGCCGGTTCAGCTCTCGTCCTCCCTTCTTCGTCCTTCTCTCCGCCCCGCTACCTCTGCTTGCGAGATTCACGCGGCGGTAATGACGAGACGTAAGTACCGCTGAGCCTGAATAACGACGTATCCGCTAATGCCATTCCGGCTGTCAGTTTAATCCGCCATCGAACGCCACGTCTGGATTCAACGCGCGCGGAATCTCCTCTTCATTTTCCCCGAAACATCCGCTGCCATTATATTATGTTATGTCTCCGAGATATCTCGCGCGCGGTATATTTCTCTTCTCCCTCTTCTCACGTTAACAGTATATTTTTGAGCTTTTCTACGTTCCATCACCTCGATTTGACATCGGATATTGATTAGGACTATTTTATCAAGATTTCCGTTCATCAGAACCTTGTTTACCGAGCGCTTCGATAAAATCCCAGAAACGCAAATTATAATTTATTCTTATAGTAAATAGGGAGCTCTCTCTCTCTCTCTCTCTCTCTCTCTCTCTCTCTCTCTCTCCATCACGTTTGTGTAGTTAGCGAATTATATTCTTGATCGAATCTCGCAAGATTGCGCGTCAGGAGGCAGACAAGGAGCGCGTTGGCGCTAACTAGGAAAATTTGCAATTAAATGCGGCACACCTCGACGAGTTATCCCGCAAACTTTCATCTCCAAGGTGAACTTTCGACGTTAACGCGACGATAACAGTCGATGTCAATTACCATCCCGAATAGGACACAGCACAACGGGAATAAATACCGTCTTAATTATTTCAGCGAGGGACTGGCCGCGGAAGGGCTTGCGGGAGGGAAGATGGACAAAGAGGTCGTTTATTTTGGAAGTAATGTAAGGCAAATGCACGAAGATAAGATATTTATATCATACATCTCTAAATCCATATCCTATATATAAATATTAAATTTGCGCTTTTCTGGTTCCTTTAAATATAATCGTTGAGCACTGAATCTCGATGGGAAGGGTATCTTCGCCACCCTCTTCCCCACATTTGTATAATACCTACCCGTGTGCGAACGGCTACGTTGTATTCCGCTGCACTCGGGATGCATATGCATGGGAGGCGCTTAACGGGGCGAATTAAATTTCCGCAATTGTCAAATCGTTGACAAACAACGACAGACCGCGAACAATTTTATGCTTCGTTTCGAATGGATAGCGCTTGACTCCGCGTTGCGGTTTACCGAACGGCGATTTGTTCTGGAAAATCGATTAATCCGAACGATGAAATTTAATCGCAATGCGGGTCATTAAATCAATTTTGACAATTTTAATCGATAATATAACACTAAATAACGATTATCCGTATTATTTTACACAATCAAGATATCCCCGCATTTTCCGACAAAGTGTTTTCGAATTGATACCGCATCCGGAATCGATTTGTAATGATTGTATGCGAAAGAAATCGGTTGGCAGTTTAGCAGATAGGTATAGAAAGGCACATGCGGTTGTTTTGTATGACGACGTCATTGGCTCCCGGTAACGAATCAATTTCGGTGACCGCGATATTAATAATCGCCGGACCAGAACCCGCAGGATCCATCATATCCAGGCAATGGGTTTCGTCCAATTACGGATCTGCTCGCTCATGCGAGAGAACGCGGCGAGCCTCTAAAAGCGAGATGTTAGATTACATATCCTGGATAATCCAGAAAGATTCTGCGATAACCAGTATGAAATTATGGCGCCGTTGTCGCAGAACCAAAAACTATCGAGGCCCTCTATGGACGCGTCCATTGCGCATTAATAATGTAAATAGTACCGTCATGTCAGTTTATCAATTTTAATCCTTCCAGGATTAAACCGCGTTACGTAACGGCGATAACGGCAACCATTAACTCGGTTACTCGGACAATTTAAAATTCATTAGAAACACTTGCGGCGAGGATGGATCGAGGTGACATCGCAAAAGGTTTGTCCCAACGATGCTTGGTTAAACTAACTCTGCTTGGTCAAGGTAACAGAGGGTGGAACAAGGCTGGCGAACGTGCACCGAAACGAGGGAAGGAGCAAGCAAAAAGAACGAAACAAAACAGAATGAGAGGAGAATGAAGACAAGAAAGACGAAAGAGCTGGAGACCAAAGAACAATAGGTCCGGAATGAAAGAGACCTCATAGCTGTCGTCTCTCTTTCCTCTGCGTGCGTCCCAGCGATATCACCGCACCACTGTGCACTGTAATTAATCGCACGAATGGAAACAAAACAATAACTGTCGTTTTCGCTATGTCTCTTTGAGACATCTCATGCGTATCGAGAAGTGAGCCTTGAGGACATCCTTCGCTCTACCGCGAATTAATTTCTGAAAATATTTCTATTTCTCAATAAATATTTTCCTTTTAGGATTTTACGATCGATTATTTAATTTATCGTTGTATCAAGCAACAAAAAATTTTAATTTAGACTATTCTTCTTGGCACTGTTAAAGATTTAATTGCCGAATGCAGATCCGCCACTCGGGTTTGGAATTTCAGCAACAAAAAACACAAAGTTTTACTTTTAATTCCAGTTTACGCCACAAAGAAATTACGGAATAAATTTACAAGGGTGTAAAAAAGAAGAGATTAAAGGAACAAACGAAAATTTGTTCGCTGCTAAGGTACAATCTAGTCGTATCTATACTAGTTCCAACAACCGTGCGTAAAGAACTCCAATAACTGTGCAGCTTATCCCGACACCGCGTTTCTCCATTTTTACGGAAGGGGAATTACCCTCGTACCACGTTCACGTCGAGATCTTATCGCGACACCGAGCGGTGCCTCATTTCTGTCAACCCTAAAGTCTCTTTCAGCCTCGTCTGAGGCCGAAGGCGTCGTTCGCACTCTCTAACGTCGCATCGTGATCTCGCTCATAACTCTTGCAACGCTTGCCACTGACACCTAATCCTCAGTATAAATATTTTGCAAGGCAAATTACAGGAGATATTTTGCAAGAGACGTTACAAGCATCGACGATCACCTTCTTCTACGAGAAATTCCGTTAAAAATTCCCCGATCTACTGTGAGTGACATAGATTATTGACAGAGAAATGGGCCGAACAAAGCGTGGGAGATAATAATTTCGTCCTGAATACTAACGCGTGAAATTTGTACCAAATTTAAGCTGATGAGATTAATTTTCTTTCAGTGCAGTGCCGATTCGAACTTAGTTTTCATTTTAAATAAATTCCCTGTGAGATGCTAGTTAGATGGGCACTTGAAGCACGGCGCAATCTCTTTGAGTGAAACCCGAAACCCAATGACGTTGCTCGCGCGATACACCCTCGCTCGATTGTAGAAAACTATATTAGGCATTTGATCATCTCCACGACGACCTTTCCTGACAGAAACACGGTGTCCACTATAACGTTGGCCAGTTTCTTCAAGTCACCTATCCTATTCCGTAATCCTCTAAGGAGCTTAATTGCGTAATGGAGCAGGGACTGTGAGAGCACGGAAGGGGAGAGAGAGAGAGAGAGAGAGGAAATGATGTAGAAAAGGAAGATAATACATAAATTGTTACTGAAGCATTTCTGCATTTTCATGTATCATACTTAATTAAACTAAATTATATTCGAAGCATAGAATCAAGAAAAGAATCTAATCTCGATAATCGATGATATGACTGATTCAGAATTTTATAGCAGGCTTGAAATAGCTTGGATATGATGATAACTGTTACGGTATGCGATTAACATTCAGTTTCAGGAAAGGTTTCGAATAAAATAAGAACCGTTTTACAGTTTCCTTCCTTCCTGCAATGCTCGATCTGGTCCGCTCCTTCGAATCGACCTGAAATGAAGACCGATTTGGGACGGCACAATCCAATAGAACAAATCTAACGATTCAGTTTTCATGATCAATCTCGCCTGCATCGACGTTACTTGGGTTGCTTCTTCGATTTTATGAAGCACTTACATTTACGAGCATTACTTTGAATCGCCCTCCGGTAATAAAATAAATTATTCATGCCGGCGCTTACGTGGCTCTATTCCGCCGATTATGTAAACATTTGCGAAGAGAGCTTTGTCGATGCAAACGATGTTCTTATGGGGGTCTTCATTAGTGCGTCGCCATGCCCTTAGCTTTGGCCAATTAACAAAACGAAATCGTGCACTGTAGTCAATCTTGCCTCGGTAATTATTTCTTCTCTGTTTCGTTCAAGTATGCAGACGGTTGCTTCGATTTATCAGCTTTTTTCTTTTTGTGCGAATCGGCGCACTCAAAGAACTCGAGATTACGCCATAATTGGCCTCCAGATTGTTAACAATAGCAATTCTTTCTACCGTTCTGAATACTACTTTACTCGCCACTCGTACACATCTGTTATAGCGCGCGCGCGCGTGCATTGATTTATATATCTATTTGTATATATCTATTAATATTTGCACACGGGATGTTCTCGATTAAGCGTGCAATATTGATCGCTCATATCAAGTAAAAACAGAATGCTATTTTTTTATGATATATACTTCTGTGCGGAATTTGAGGGGAATATAGAAACGCGCGTATTTATTCAAAATTTGTCAATAAATGAATAAAGCAAACGTTTCACATAACGCCTCTTAATATATGTGTACAAACGTCCCCCCTTCTCAGCGGCGTCAAAAGGAAAATTTTAAATTTTACTTAAAAAAAGCACATTTTTAAAAAATTAAAAAATAGAAAAAAAACAGCAATCTGTACCTATTAAAAATAATTGATCGATATTCGTTACACAATTTGTTAAAAAATTTAATTTAAAAAATTTGCAATCTAATTCGTTGACAGCCAAACAATAGCATGTCTATTTACATTTCTCATCCTACGTACCATTTGGCGAATAAATTAAAATGCGCAAATACACACACATACACACACGCACGCACGCACGCGCGCGCTCGGCGTTACATTTAAACTTTATTTAATTTTAAATATTATTTTATCAGACTTTCAATTGAATCGCTTAATTATTAATACAGTTATTAATAACAAGCTACAGATGTTTAATGCTAAAGATTGTTGCAATAAATCACGATTTTTTCGACAAGTCTTTTTAATTCACGTAAAATGCTGTAAAATTACGCGGCGTTTTTAAGATAACTTTCATACATTTATGTGAATTTTATTTGACTCGCGTTGGAGAAATAGAAAGAGTGCATGTTCACCGAAGCAAAAGGGATTCTAATGAGCTCGCTCTTTCATAGTGACATTGAAGTAATAGTGGTTACTGCCGTTCTCTAGCAAGATTCTATTCGCGATCGCAAACTAAATTTCCGATAATTGCTTCCCGCGCCGTCTAAAATGATAATTAAATTTCTGGTTGCATCAGTACCCGGCGTGGCATACCATTGTGATCATAATGGCTGTGTTCGAAAGCGTTACAGTAAGAGAAGCCGTACGCTTGTCTCTGGTTTCCCATGAAAAGGAAGATTTTCTTCTTAGATAAACGATGCAAATTTCAGTTATCAAAACTAGATTAGCGATGGAAACGCGCGCCCCATCTTCCCTGATCTCTCGACATGCATGTTTATGGACGAGACGCGCCGAGAACTCGCACGTCTGCTTTTTTAAGCGCGATAAACTTTAAGCGCAAAACAAGCTAAATCAGAAAAATCAGGTTTTGGTTTTAAGTAAAATTGCTTTGTGCGGAGCACAGGCACAAAACCGATTTCGCCAGTAACGAAAACATTTCACTTGCAGCAGGGGTGCAAACGATTCGTCCGAAATAAAAGCAAAAAACGTTTTTACCTAAAATAAAAATCTTTCTTTTTTTTTCATCGTTATTGCCCGTGCTTCAAACGGAACAATTTATTTAAACCAGAATCGTTTTTGTTTCGCTTCAAACAGCTTTGTCTATAATAATGCTCGTGGCCAATGTAGGAAGAATTTTGTTTTTGTATTTTGGAAACATTACCGCGTGTTTATCTTCATGGAAAACACTTGACACGGTTTGCCAACAATAAAAAATAAAAAGAAAAGAATCTGTTCACTCGTACCGAGATTATACGCACTGTTTCGGTTGATGTGTCGTTCTTTGATTTATTCTCCCTTTCATTATTAAGTTTGATTCGATAACATTCACTTTTACGCCTTCGGCGAACGACCTATTTAACCGACCGTCCTTCAAGTCCGGAGGAAAGTTGAATTACCAGAGAGAACGAGTTGGAAAACGTGGTACGCGAGTTTTCGTTGGACGTCAGTTAGATCCATTCGCGGGCAACGTGGCGTGGGCATACGAAACAATTAGCGGCGCACAATGCGTTTGACCGACGTGTTTGGAGCACGCGAGATAATCCATTATTAGATGTTACGTGAAACGCCGGACACGAATGCGATACGTAGATTTTAGTACGGAACAAGGTAGAGTTTGTGTTAAAATATTACGTGTAAACATATTTTTACGCTTTTAATAACGGAATACGGTATGCTATTGCTTCTATTATCTCTCAAACTTTTTAACTACATGCAACGTACTATACGGTGAGTCATCGTTACGTGCAATGTTGAATTTTGCGGGAAGACCTGTGGAAGAAGTCTTTTCAAAACATTCGAACGCTTGTAAAAAGTTGGAAATAAGATTTTAATAGTTCTTTTGTATCCTTTTACAATGCGCTATAAACGAATACCAGATATCCCCATTAAGAGAGTTGATCTTATACATATAAAAGGCAGTGACATATTCTGATGACTATTTGATCTTACGTACACTTAAATCCCCCCTACTAGTACTTAAATATCACACGTTCAAAAACAAGTTCAGAAGAACAGACGTATATGTTCTCCTCGGAGATCGTCCAAGACAAATCATATTCGTTTCTCAATCTCACAAACACGCGTGTTCCCTTTCAACGTACACTCGAAATAGTCTACAAGGGGAAGAGCGCGCGATATTTCTATCACCGTCGAACGTTTTCGGTCCTCGTTCCCGCGAATCGAAACTCGAAACACTCGAAACCGTAACACGCGCCGTTCGAACGTTCGAACGTCCCGCCGCTCGGGATGCCGGCGCAGCCGGCGTGCGCAAGAGTTGTCGAGAGCGCGCGCGCGCGCGCGCGCGGTGCGGCGGCGCCACCGGCGCGCACGGCGTAGACGCGAGAGACGCGCGACGCGACGCACGGTAGCGCTGCGCATCGTCGGAAGCGAGCGGTGGGCTGGCCGGAGGCAGAAAGAACGAAGACCGCGTTCCGCCGAGGTGGTGCCAGTTTCGCAGTGCCGCGTAGTGTAGTGTTTTTTCTCTTCCTCTCTTCGCCGCACCCCTCTTCCCCGCGCTTCCGCGTGCCGAGTGCAGTGTGCATCTGCATCGATGAGGAGGCCGCCCGTCCTTCCCCCCTGATGACTGAATAGTGTGCATTTTAGGTAAATTGTTAGGAATAATTCTCGTTGCCCTCCCCCGCGCGTTACACGACCGCGCCCCGCGCCCCCGATCGAAGAACAGGGCGACCGAGCGACGGTCGCTAGCGACGACGGGAACGTTGACGACGGCAACGACGACGACGACGACGACGACGACGACGGCGATGAGGAGGAGGAGGAGGAGGAGGAGGAGGAGGAGGACGCTCTCGGCGACGGAGAGCGGAGAGCGGAGAGCTATTCCGTGCGCCATCATACCGGACATGCCGGCGTGTCCTCCCGACTCTGATGTTAGCCGCGACGCGGACATACGCGATCTTACGAGCTGAATCTCGAGGACCGTGACGAAAAACGAAAGGATCAAACGTGTTCGTAGAAAGAGAAAAGAAAGGAAAGACGCGCGGATATATTGTAAAGAGAGACAGAGACTCCGTCATTGTCGGAAAAATTCCAACTGCCACGTTCGCTCGATCTCCCTCTTTTTCCCTCTCTTTCTCTCGCTCTCGGTCTTCTCGCATGGCGTCGGATTGAAGGCGACGGCGACGCTCTTGCCGGCCCGGCCTGGCACGCGCCACGCGAGCCGCCGAACAAAGATAATTTTCAACGAGCTTTTCGCGTCGGTGAGCGTCGCGACGCGGCCGCGGCGTGCGTAGCTCCGTCTCGTGCTCTCTCGTACGTCGCGCGAGTGACGGGTTTAGTTTCTCTCAGGGCGCACGCAGTCGTTGGCCGAGCGAGTCGATACGAGGCGACGGGAACGGCGGGCGCCGCTATAGTCCGGCCAGGTCGAACGATCGGCTCCCGGTTGAAGCCCTAGGTGCATTCGGCCATTCGGCCGCGCCGACGATCCGGATTACGTGTCCCACGCCGGCGGCACCCGTCGTCCCGTGTCTCGTCACTCTCGTCTCGTAATCTCGATCCCCGCGCTGCGTCGCAGTCGCGTCGCGTCGTACCGTGCCGTATCCTATGCGTCCGGCGTGGCGGGAAGGAGGGGGGAGATGTGGTTGTCCAACGTCGACGTTGAACCAGCACCTGCCGGACCGCATCGCGCGTTTCGGCTAACCCAACCTTCTCGTGGTTAGTGATTATAATTTTCGCGACTACACCATCTGTAATGTAGACGGCGAACGAGACGAATTAAAACGACGCCTCGAAATGTGTGACCGGTGCATCAACGATCCGCGTATTCCGATTTAAATCCGAGAGAGCACGGCCGTAATGCCGACGCGACGGCCACGGCGCGGCGCCTCGATTTCCGTTTAGTTGTCGTTGTTCGATTTCTCTCTCGTCGAATCGGATTCCGGAAGTTTGAGACACGTTACGTATCTCCCTTTGAAAGTCAAGAGCGGAAAGAGAGAGAGAGAGAGAGAGAGAGAGGGAGAAGTCGAACGGGATTAGTCGATGCGACCGGAGGCCCGCAGCCGTCGGGCATGATCCTAGGAGGAGAAGGAGAAGACGAGATGAAACGGGCTGTCCCAGGCCTTTAGCTTTCTGCCGCGACTGTACCGCTTCTGGTCGACGACTCTCGCATGCATCTGCGTTCTACCGTCTGCGTGCCTTTTTCCTCGCGCTCGATACACTCTCCCCGGCGCGGCGCGGCGCGGCATGCGAACACAATGCCGCGTGTTTTATCCGCACGTCGCACGTCCGATCCCCGGAGGAAAAGTCGCTCGCGTTTGGCGACGTCACCGTCGCGTTCCGGATTCGCGATCCGCAATCCGCGACGTCGAAAAGGGACTAATGCCCTCCCGCGCGACCAGACGGTTACGAAGGACTTTGGACGCCGATAAGCGCGTAAGATACTTATCGACATGTATTCGTTAGACTGCGACGCGAAAGGAAATGGCCGTCGATATTTACGACAACCGCTACTCCTATCCTCGTGACGTCGACGATTTTCAAGAGTGACGCGATTATATTGCACTCGGAAAATTCATAAAGACCTTAACGTATGAATTTGTATGCGTATCGGGGTGCTTTCTATCTAAATATTTGTGCCAACTGCCACGTACTGTTAAAGCAGGTGGAAGCGATATTTCGTAGTTTGTCATATCGATATTTGATGAGTAACAATAACAATATAATTAATGTAACAATGTTTCTCGAATACGTAACAGTCGCAATGCGCGAATATTTGGATAGGAAGCACGCGCTTCGAATATGCTCCGATATGCGTGCAACTTTACATATAAAGGCACTTTTAATTCTGTATTTACATTAGTAGATTGCATATATTCTAAGGACCGAAATGTACAAGGTGTTTCATATTTTAAACACGTACGAGAGCGTACATCTAGAAAAATGTTAGAGGCAAAGGGAAATATCGTGGAACGTGTATATTTATGTATTCCGTATTTCGTTTCGTGCTGAAATATTTCCTCTTTTTTTTTTCCCGATATGACGAATGACTATTTTCTCACACGTTCGATACTTGTTTAGGTATACAAACAAGATATATTTGACATGAAAATTTTGTATTCGAGGCAAATCGACTGTGAATGATTATCAGTTCGTGTTGACAGTTGGACGGACAACGTCGACGTTTATCTTCTGACACTCGTCGGTTTTTCGAAGCACGTCTGGAGCTGGATCTCGCGTCAAAGCGCGAGAAAAAGGAAGGCTCTCAATATTGCCGGTGCACGTTATATTTTTAAAACACGAACGATACGTGGGAGTTTCGAAGGTTCGAATTTCGTGCTGCATCGAGTGACAATATTTAGCTACAATATATGTGTTCAGGGATTTAATCCTGCTTTTTCGAGACCCTTCGTGACTGCACGCGGCCCGATTGCAAGCCGGTATCACGCGATTTAAACCGAAAAGTCATCACTTTTGCTCTGCTAGGTTCAAATTTATTTCGACGTAAAATATCTGTTTGCGCGCCCAGTCCTTAAAGTTGGAAACCTAGGAGCTGGTTTAAAAATGCGAGAATCTATTCGTGTATTTATACTAAGAACTGAAGATTAGATAAATCGGGTTTAAATCCCTTATTTTGTGGATTAACGAGAAATGCGCGGTTTTATGACAGGAAACTCTTTATGATAATTTAAAAACCGGTTTACGAGTTACATAAAAATTCGTCTATCTCTCTCAGGAATCGTATAGCTTCGCGGGAAAATTTTGCGCTGACGCTTCCATGTCGCTGTCGGTCGGTCAATTACATATGCGTCTCATCTCGCGAGCTTTCCATTGTCGATCTCGATTTATTAATATTTTTATTCGCATCGCGTAAAGACGTGCGTCGCTTGAGAGTGAAAAATCGACGAAAAGTTTCGCGACGATTTCGTGAAAAATTTCACTTGATTTTACTTTGTCTCGTTTGCACGAGTGGAGACGTCGCGACGAATCTGAAAGGGAGACTTATAAACTGGCAACATTTATAAACGGGACATTTTATAAGATTAAGTAAATTGCGGATAGATCTCTGGATCCGCCCATTTCGCACGTGTACGTGCAACGACCCGTGGACCCCGGAGATCCCGATAAATTGCGGGAGAAGAAAGCGCGCGCCGGGTAACAACAATCATTTCCACTCCCGTGTGTGATTGGCCTTTTGGCGAAACGTCATTAAAACTTCACTTATGTTAAACGCACGCATAACGGAACGCGGATCGCACTAACGTCAACCGTCCACGTGCATCGCGAGCCGCAGTAGAGCGAGACGACGGACGGCGAGTCGCCTGCGTGGCCGATTATAGAGAGATATATTATAACGAAGGATAATATACTGTTTCCTAAAGTGCCCTTGCATCTCTCTCGGCGCTCGATACAACGTTCTTGCATTTCCTACACCGCGCCCGCCCCCGACACGCTTAATCCCTACGTACGTCAACAATATATTCTGACGTAAATTATTGAGTTACACGTGTCTCGCGTGAAAAATCTAATGACGATTGCATTGGCGGAGGGCGAAAAATTAAGGACCGTGAAATAAATGGAGAGATAAAGGAGCTTTTTCCTGCGACAAGCGCCTTTTTAGGATACACAGGATTGTAACGAACGTACGTGGGTCGAAAAACGCAGGAAATCTCGTCGCACTTGTGGATGCAAAACTAATATAGGAGAGTCGCAAGTTTCCGTGCGACGCGACGACTCGCTTGGAAACTTCCGCCTGGGACCGAAGTGACCAAGTAAACTTTTGCACAAAGCTGTCCGTGAAACGCGATAAACGTACGCAGCCTAGAAAACACGTCGCGGCTTTCCATCCGCGATGTTATAAGTCCTCCATCCTTTGTACCGTACTTTATATATAAACCCGTCAGTCCGCAAACACTCGAGTCACGTAGAATCAATGCACGCGCGGGGGGTTCAAGATCCGCGTTACGCGCAATTTTTTATTTCAGGAGTATCTTGCGAAAGACGTCTCAAATATATAAGTTTCTATTGTAGGAGAACGTAATTGGTTTAAAAGTCCGGAGATCATTATACGAGTCTTATTTGCTCGAAGCGATCATCAGAAATTGTAAACTTTATACGACTTTGAGCCTCTTCGCTGCTCTTCATCGATCGGTAACGACAGATTTTTGCCGCTAATAATTTTCTTAGCGGTGAGTCTCCGGTTCTCGCGCGTGCGTGCGTACGTGCGTGCGAGAAATAAATGTGCACAACCAGAAACGCGTTCTGCGTAGCTCGTAACGGACCGACCGAGCAAACCTGTCTCGCGCCGCGCGCTCGTACGGGCCGTCGGGCCCCTCTCATTGAAGAGAAGGGGTACGAAGGGGCGCGGTGTTACGTCTCCTTCCTTTAGAGAGGGAACGGAATATCTCGGGAGAACTTCTCCTCGGCCAAGTTTCCAGCGGCCTATCGATCGGCTTAACAACCGGCAGTAGTTGTAATTAACGTTATAGCTGGCTGAAAAATAATGCCGCGGAATGCGCTGATCGATCATCCGCGAACAGCTTTTGTCCCTTACAACCGCGTTATTCCTCAAATGTATTATTTCCGTGTTATTTCATCATCGTGATATGTGTAAGGAATTGAAATTCTTACAAAACTTGTATTTCTTCTCATTTAACCAGCTTCCTCGTAAACGGCATTTTATATTCTCGACATGGGATTAATTAGAAAATAATTTCTATTGTAAATATATGTACGCTTTTGTGTAATATCTTGAAAATTTTCGCATTTTTTCCGTACTTAATGCTCGCCACTATAAAGATCGAGTGCCCGCGCGCCGCGCGGTGAGCTCCGTGAAGAATCGTCGAGCGTTCCTTCTTTCTTTCTTTTGTGACAATAAACTTTATTTTCGTTGGCCGATTCGACGAGTGAAAGTGCATCGCGCCAAAACGAGATTGACCGTGAACTGCGAACGTGATGTTTTGTTTCGCTCGATTCTGCACACAAGCGTTACGAATGACGCCATATTTTATATTTGCGGAAAGGAAATGTTGAGCGAACGTTACAGCTTTTTATCTTTATATTTCACAATATTGAATACGTGTAAAGGGTTGAACATTTTGAAATGAGGTCAAAATGAGTCCGATAGGTTTATTAATAGCTTCATTTGATGAATAAAATAATAAAATAATAAAGCATGAGGAATGCGGAGTTTTGCGTATAAAACTATTTGATTATGTTATATGGACTTATTAGTATATATAGAGTTCCATAAATCTCACATTGCACGGACTCACCAACAATAAGTTAATACAGTGGTATATCGCATTCCCGGAATCGCCGCTCCTCGGCCGCGCACTATTGTTATGCTAATCCTGGAGTTCACTTCAAACCACTTATTTCTATGCATGTGAATTCAACGCCCCGATAAATAACGTCCACCACGATAATCTCTCGTGTCGCATAAATCAAACGTACAAATTTCATCATCGGTTTATGCATGCAGCATTCAATCATGATCGATATTATACGTGTATCGTGATTGTGATTGAAAAGGAGGTTGACGGCATTCTGTAGTCCGACGGTAAAAGGGTGAATAACGAATAGCGGATAATTTAATAATGAACGAATAAGTAATAATAATTTACAATGATAAAATGCGCGACTGTACGACGTTCCGAATAACATCTCGTATCTCTTCAAAACACAAAGGGTGTCGATTAAAACAAAAAGATCCTTCCTGCCGAAATTTAAAAGCATGTTCTACAATATAAAAATGGTTTCGTAACCCAGATGTTTCTCTGATTTCAGTACGAGGACCGAGACTACCTGGGAGCGCTTGAGGAGCACGTCCCCCGAGACTCCCCCGATCAAAATCACTCGCCTAACCTCTCCCCTGTCCTCCTTGCCCTCCTCCGCGTCCTTCCCCTCCGCGAACGTCGAGAAGGTCTCCAATCGAAGCCACAAGATCCGCAATCACGCAATGGACGGCATGGACAACAAGCCGGTGTTGAACGATGATCCCTCGGTCACCCTGACCATCCGCCTGATTATGCAGGGCAAAGTAAGCTACCCGTTATATCTCGGCGCAAAATAATTTCATCGAGCTTATTTAATCGAGTACGCAAGTTTAATCGGAGTTTTAAACCGGCGTTCCGAATCGCCGGGCATGTTTATCGCGCGTTTTAGCGTCACTCATTTGGTTTATTCCGCATGCATTCTGCCTCTTTTTTTTCTCGACTAATCCAAAGTGCAGAGCGTTAAGCATTTTATAGGAAATTGCACAAGGAATTTAATGTCTATCTTAATACGCACATTTTTATATTACGAGTTTCAATGCCTTTTTACATACACATTTTTCAATAATTTTCACGTTATTTTGCATTCGTTCGGTGACCTGAATATAGATATATGAACATAACTTTTTTTATACATTTGAGATTATTACTCGCGTGTCTCGTTATGCTATGAAATTGGAGAAGCAACAGTAATAAGATAATGCATTATCGAGGGCGGAAAACTCGTGCATGTGCGCGCATATGTGTACGTTGGTGCGCGCGTGTGCGTTCAAAATCTCGTGGTATCAAACAACCTCCCACTGGATATCAAGTGATATCCGTTTGTAGAGGCGCGTTGACTCGGAGAATAAATCACATTTATCGTTCGTATTCCATTTCTGAGCGCATGATTTTTGACGATTTGCGAGTATCGGTAAAAAAAAAATATATATATATATATATATTGAAGGCATGCTAAAGTTATTTTTGGCAATACGTGTCGGCGCGTATTGATATGTTTCGGATTGATTGTATTTCATGCGCTCGCGTTTTAACGCGGCGATCGTGAAAATATCTAAGCACTCGCCGTCGGTCGTCACACTCTGGATAACCGCGATAACGCGTATTTGCCGGAATCCCAAGTAAGAGACAATTGCTTAGCTTGCGTGGCGATGATAAATCTCAGACGCGTCACTCGCGGTCCTCACTGTCACTTACAGTGTTCTCTTTTTGACAATTACTGCGAATTATTTACGAGAGGCCGGACCGCGCCTTTCGACACATTGTGGCTGGTCACAGAGAGAGCGCAGTTCTGGCACGTAACATAATTCTTCTCATCAGAATAGGAAAGCCGAGCTTATTTTACATCAGCCTGACATCTATTCGCGCATACCTACATAGAGGCAACTAGAATAGCGCATCATCTAGTCTCCACCAACTTTTTTTTAAATTGATTTCTACGAATCGACACCGTTCGACAACGCAGATTTGAATCGATACGCGAAGAACGGGAACGCGCGGAAGAGATAAGATTCCGGAGTTACGACGTTATTAGCGTTCTTTGTTATATCAAAGTCATTATCAGTTTCATCTGCAGGAAATAAGTTTCACTTGCGATAAAGCACGTAAGAATTAATCGTGTGGGCTGGCTGAGATAATGCCCGCTATCGAGATGTCTTAAAGGTTATTTGTCGTTACGTTTTACGTTTGCGCGATCTTTTCCACTGAAAAGTGAATTGAACATACTGCAGTCCCTTAGAGTAGAGCGCATCATCGGCGATGCTCATCGGAATCACGTTTGACCGCGCATGAGGCATACAATGTGGCCTGAAGCGTACGAACGTTTGACGCAATGCCAAGAATCCGAGGTTGTTGTTTTTCGCGTAAACTACGTTGCGATCTTCGTGCACAGGGTGTCGCACAGGGTAACTTATATACAGATTTTCTATCAGCCGGCTCTCTGACGAGATAGGAATTTCTGTCTATGCAAAACGATGAGAAATCAGCATTTACCCCAATTGTCGATATCATTTTTCGCAAGGCAGTATTGCGTGCCTTGCGGTATTGAGCGCCTCAAATCAGATTTATGTTGCATCGAGGTTCACTAGGTATTACGCAGCAATCGAATTTGCGACGTGGAGAGTTGCATGACTACCGCATCCTTGACCAATAAATTTGAAAGTAATCTTCGCTGCGATAAAGACGTATGTACAACGTTCATTGCAAATGGTTAGGAAGAATCGACTCTTTGGCGATAGGAAACGTCGTCTGTTCATTGAACGCGTGACTATTGAACTTATATTGGGAGATCTGTAAGGTCGTTTTTGATATAATTCTTTGATTCTTACAAGAATATTCAAAGAGAGATTCTCATGCGGAGTTTCGATTGGTGGGCTGAAAGACCGGGAAAAGGGACAACCATTGAAAAGTTTGTGCGCGGGAATGAAGCAGAGAGCAATTACACGAACGTACGTTTCAGCTCTGCGATGACAAGCGGCAGAGGAGCACCCGTGGTCATCGGCGAAAGCAATTTTCGTTATGCGCCTCAACTCTTTGCCCTGCATATTACGTCTTCCCTTTGCAGACATTTGCAGAACTGGCACACGTTATGGATACCTTTGTCTGAAATTTCATTGTCAGTCATTTTCGGTGAAAGATTCGATTTGTTAGCGGTCTTGTCCTATTACGAGCCGTTAATCCTCGGTCCGTGAAATCGATCTCTTCCGGAAAAACTCATGATTACAGTCAATGATTACTAATAATTCGTTAATTAACATACATATTTTTTAATTGAGAATTTTACGAGCTAATTTACGTTAAAAAATATAGGTATTCTAAAAAGAGGGAGTTTCTATGGAGAGCTTAATTATTTCAGAAAAGTTCACCCTCTGTGGCTCGAAAGTGAAAGTTTTCCGTGAAATGTAATTCGATGCGTATATTAATTACGTCATCTACGAGATTATCACGAGACGGAATTTCTGCAGAAAAATCGCTCTACGGAGCGCTGGCCTTTCACGGGACAAGTGTCAAAGTTATTTCACCTGTACTCGGTGTCTATCCTCGTTCTAGGAACACGTCACCTACAAACGTTTCTGCTTGTAATTAATTATCGTGCACGAGGTGCAATACCATCGTAGCACGAGTAATTAATGTCCGCCGTCTCGGTAATTAATCGCGCCTATATAGCTAGACGCCGATGTCCCTTTCGATGCGTAGATCTTTTCGCCGGCGATCGTACATCTGCCAAGTTTTACAATTTGCTGTTAATGCTCTTTGGGTATTAGTGCGGTGGACACAGCTGCTAAATTCAGCGATTTTCCAACAGCTCGAGACTAAATAGATTTTATTTAATCCAATCGGATTGTACGCGAGATTTGTGATAACACGGCACTTAGAGCATTGGAATTTTTTTAAGACGGTGACGTTCGGGAGTAATTAAACTGAATTATGGAAAGGAATTTTGACAAGAGAGAAAGAGCTAAGAAGTATTAAGAGAATAGTTTACGCCGCACGCACACACACACACGTGAGCGCGTACAAGTTCGTGCTAAAGTGCGACATAGAAATTATTGCATATTCCTGCATGTTTGAACGATACTCAGCCGCCTAAAGCCGCGCCTGAGGTTCAATCTCTCATCCAGTGATACATCTTCCTCGAGCTCTCTCGATCTCTTTAGAGAGTTTCCCGACATTCTGTCAGCCTTCAGCTGAATCTGATTCTCTCTTTTAAATGAACCACTGTGTCCTCGGTTCAAAAAAATATTGCCGTGGCAAATCTTATTATACCCACATTTTTACGTCTCGACGATGATACGTCGACTACGTCATGGCGTATTTAGGGGTTCGTCCCCTCGTCAACGTGTTTTTTTTTTTTTCCGAGGTGTCTGCATTTAGTTACAGCAGGATAAAAATCAACTCGCGTTTGAAGATTAATGACGGAAAGTAATACCTCTTACCTAATTACGCGTACATTTATTACGAGACTAATCCAATTATAAGGTTACGGACATCTCACGTGACTATTTTTCTTCGTTAATTGATAACATTTGTTATTATTTTAACAGAACATTGTAAACTAAACATTTAAGATTCATCTAGCGCTTTTGTAATTTAATTGTATATATATTTTATGTCGCGCCTTTTGGCAGATCATTCCAAGTAATTAATTTTTTTTGTTCTTCTCTCTTAGGCTGCATTCGAGGAGCGCGCTATTAGCGCTATTTGGTTATTCCATCCTTGTCTTGCATCTAATGAGCGATAAAGATAGAATGATGCAATAACGTTAATAGCGCGCTCTCTGAATGCAGCCGTAATATATTATCACATCTTGATAACAATAGCTTCAATACAATAAATCAAACAATAAAGAACGTCTTCGGATCGTCGCGTTAACGTTACAATTCGGACGTGGCGGACACGCTGATCTCACGGACGTTTATTAATTATGTGCCTCTTTACTCAGCTCGCCAATGCCGTGGTCGCGCGTGTTGCAAAACTCGCTTTGGGAGCTCTGCAAACGGGTAAATGGATAGTCGAGCAGCCTCCTTCGCGCGAAATAAATACGTCTAGCCGCATTTTTGGCCGGAGAGGCATTATGTCTGCCGGTGGAGCACGCACCGTGATCTTCTGGGGCAGACTGGACACCGGCCAGGGCCAAAAGCCAATCGGCCGGTGCATCGCGGATTATCATGATTCCATTATCCTTCCGATGGCACGGTCCCGGTGACTTATCCCCATAAGTATACGATATCCATAAATCAATATACGTCAGTAAAATAATTCAGCCAAATAAATTTGCTAACTTTTACGAGAAATACTTTTTCATCTAGTCTTTAACTATCCCGCCAGTAGAATGAAGCGTTATAAATATGGCTCAAAAATTGCAATCGCAATTTTATCTTTATCTTCTACCAATTTCTCGATGAACAGCAGCAAGAGTCCATTTTAGTTTCCGCCATTAAACGATATCGTTCCCGTATTGTATTGTTGAACAATGTCATGGCCGCTACCGCGTCTCCGATCTTGCGATATCATTATGACGTAAATATTTGGCTAGGGTCCAAGCTTATCTATTGAGCCGACTCGTACCTGTGTTATCTAAATATTTTCTTTCTGTCCCGGCTACGTAGCACTAATTTCTCCATCCAGCTCCGCCGGTTGAATTCAATAGTTTTGTGAGAGAGATGACGATTAATGATCTCCAAACACCCCAAGGGGGAAAAAGGACGCGCTTGCCTCTTCTTGCTTTTTTCGCTGCCAGTGTATTCTGTTTTGGACTTTTTGGCGAATCTCTGGACTCCAGCGGGGTTTGGACGCCGGCCAGGGCCATCGGCCAACCGGTCATACTTGCGAGCCTTCAGGAATCATTCCAGTCTGCAATCATAGAGCAACTCGAGAGTCTAATTTTTGCTACACCGTCTTTGTTTCCTCAAAGCAGACTTCAGTAAAGTAGACTTTAATCCTTGTGACAAACGCGTAGCTCGAAAAGACTTTCTGTCGCTGTCACTTGTCGTTTACTATATAGTTAGAACTATATACTTAGTGTTTCGCTGGCACTTCTCGAATCGAAATTAGCGTTCAAGACGTCGTATAAGACTTGACATAAAGCTGAATTTTGTTTAATTCCATATGCCACTCTATATTATTCACTCTATATCTTCTGCGCTTTATTCCACCTCTCATGGCGATACGGTATATTTACAGAAGTAGGACAATATCGGAAAACTTTTAATCTTATTTCATAAAAGTAGGCTGCGCTGAAACTATTGACCGGTATAGCGTCGTGGCTATACATAGCTCTCGGAAACGACGTCCGTGTAGGAGCCGCCATGACGTACTGTCCTAGGTTGATAACGCGGCTCGACACAATCTGATCTCTCTTTCTCTCTCGAGGACTTGCAATCTCACGGATTTCGCCGATCGTCGCCTGACCCTCGTGTCTGGCGCGTCGCCAAGCCCTCTTCCCTCATCGTCTCGCTGTCTTCTTGTTCCGGCTATATTTGCTTCGGCGTGCATCTAATTCGTCGGCGATGACGCTTGTCCGATCGCGCTACCTTGGGCACGTCAATAGGAATTCACGACTGTCGCCGTCGTTGATTTGTTTACCGCTCGCGCGGAACGAACGGCGGAACTATGAAAGTGTATAAACCCTAATTAGGGTCAGCGTCGCGGCCCGTATTCACAAGTTTGCGACTTCGCGCTGGTGCACGAACACTGGCACGCGATTCCGTTCACGGGGATAAGATGTGCCGAGGTAGCATGCGAGCCTGTTTCAATACATGAAATTTTGATCCTCTTAAACCAGGGGACGATAAACCGATAGCGCGAGATATGCGAAACTTGTTAACGTCGTTAGGAACGTTGGCATTTCGTCCGGGAGACATCATCTAAGTTTAGAGAGAGCGCAGGAATATACCCGCGCTGTGGTTGCTACGGAAGTAACAGTGACGTCCGAGGTCAGACGGTATCAGGGTAGACGCGAAGTCTGAGTGGACATCAGCTACTTATGCGTACTACTAATTATAGGCTTGCGTGCCAATTTTGTCATATATCTCGCAGTTACTTCCTTTTATGCATAACGTACTGATGTAATCACAAAATGTGATGATATCAATATATTTAGTAAAATTGTGCATTAAATATCTGTTGACAAACGCGTTCAAAATATGTTCTATGATTATCATTATCGATTGATAACCGATATACAATTGTATTGTACCAATCATGTTTTTACGTTATAATAAATAACTAATATCACAATATCGCGCTATAACGTATTTTTATTTCATCGACAGAGTTATAGTAACAATTCTGCATTATTCAGGGCATTAAGTAATTATGCGTACGTGCGTTTGTGTTATCGAGTTTAGTGTGTACTAAGATCTTAAAGACACGTAAACTAACGTAATATTCTTATTTTATTGCAGGAAGTCGGTAGCATTATCGGGAAAAAAGGAGAGATCGTCAAGAGGTTCCGTGAAGAAGTAAGTATCAATTCCTATTGCGAAATACACCTAAGTTTTTGACAATAAAAAAAGAGTTACGTGTAATCGCATCACGTATCACAAGATGATATTCTACGTGAAAGCATGTAAATTATTATTAGTGCTTTACGATTGGTTCAGCTGTCAAGGACAGATTACATTTACATGTCTTTCTCTTAAGTTTGTTTTCTACTTTAATCATTATTTCACTAATACACACTAACTTGACCTCTCAGAATAGCCGGCATTGATTATCGAATATTGGAAGCTGAAAATAATTGTATATATATAATATATATATATATATATATATATATATATATATATATATATATATCTATATACATATATACGAAGACCCATGATCGGTAATACTTTTTTCCGTTCACTTAACGTAGTCCGGCGCGAAAATCAATATCTCCGATGGTTCCTGCCCGGAACGGATAGTGACTGTCACCGGGCCGACGAACTCGATCTTCAAGGCGTTCACGCTGATATGCAAGAAGTTTGAGGAGTGGTGCTCCCAGTTCCACGACATTCAGGGTGGCGGTGCCGGAGGCGGTGGTGGTGTATCGAGGCCGCCCATCACACTCAGACTGATCGTTCCCGCTTCGCAATGCGGCTCCCTGATCGGCAAGGGTGGTTCCAAGATCAAAGAAATTCGGGAGGTTACTGGCGCCTCTATCCAAGTCGCTTCTGAGATGCTGCCTAATTCGACGGAACGTGCAGTAACCATATCCGGTACCAGCGAGGCGATCACGCAATGCATATATCATATCTGCTGCGTTATGCTAGAGGTACGTACCATTGTTTTGCGACCTCGCGACGGTCGATCTACGTCTCTTTGTTTCTAGTTCGCCCTTTGATACTTGACTTTATAGAAATTGTCGTCCGGAAAAACTATATAGCCGAAAGCAACTTACGTAATCGTAATCATTCATGAGCGTGCCATTGATTCCATTAAGTACATGTCTATAGAAACGTTTATAGTTATTGATCTGCTGACAAATAGTAACTACACCAACATTCAAAACTTAAATGCGATATTTCGTACTATATTGATTTAATCTTAAAAGAATGATTGCACACGTTCAAACAATTTTACTGAATTATGATAAATGAGATTAACCTACTAAAGTCCAGAGTAAATGAGTATTAATAACAATTTTAATTATTTTTTTTTTCTTCCATTTATAAATTTCTTCAGAGCGACGCGGTGTATGTATCTCTCGCTGCTGAAGTTTTCGGTCATGAAGCGACTCTCTCGTGGACTGAGTCATTATTTTTGGACTTTAATAGGATAAAAGGGCCATCTTTTTTTTATGATATCGCGGATGCTATACCAAATGTAACGGCTCGATCGGTGTATTCGCACTCGTGTGTGTGTTTCTTTCTGTTTCAGTCCCCTCCCAAAGGTGCCACGATCCCTTATCGCCCCAAACCCCAAGTCGGTGGGCCAGTGATCCTGGCTGGTGGGCAAGCCTACACCATCCAGGGTAATTACGCGGTGCCCGCCCACTCGGACGTAAGTACAGTATTACCATTGCCCGCGCCCGTTGCCGGGCACACCCCGCCCTCGCTGAATACCCAAACTTTGACGACCTCGCCCTTCGCGGCCCACCCCTCCTCGGCCTTCGCCGCTTCTCACGGGCACCCGCTCCTATCCACGGCCCATCTTACGACCCCCCATCATCCTCTCCACCCGAGCCCCTTACACGCCAGCGTGGCAGGCCTCGCCGACCCCCTGCTGAAGAGTGGACACTTGCAGGCAGCCCTCCCGCCCGCACACCTCGTGGCAGACGCCGTAAGTCTTTTGTTTTTCGTGCTCCACCCTCTCCCATACCCTATTCTCGATCACCAACCTGGCTATCACCAGGGTAACAATATACATACGATGGATTTCCGTTCCACTTGTCCAAAAAATTGATACACCCTCCCGGTTCAATGTCTTTTCACTGTACATAATCCTTAATATATCCAGCAAAATTTCAACTTTACTGGCAACCTCGGTAGATGATTCAAAGTTGGAATAATCGCGAAAAAAGAGACAGAGATGGCTTACGGAAAAACACAGTAATTTGTTTCTTTAGAAAACTAGATAATTCTAACTGAAAATATGAACGTAGAGACATCTGAAAGGCCAATATTATCGCAGTTAAGTTGATATTTCTTATTCGTTTACAATATGTTTCAATATTTGCATTTATTATGTTTTTCTACATAGTAGTTGAGAAAGAGAAATCACTTGCGCAACGAATCTACGCTTGTTCATGGTATTAGTGGGATTAATTTGCGGTTAAGTTAATGCGCAATCGGGAGGGTAGAAAGTTTTATAGATAAACGAATGGTCAAGCGTGCAGTTACTCGCTTGTTGCAACAGCGATTAAACACTGTGGCTTTCGTTATAAAGGCGAAAGAGCGCGGTAATTGTGAGAAATTTATAGATTAACGTGGAAGTCTTGATCTTTCCTGTGGCTTAGTTAGTTTTATTAAAATAAATGTACTGAATATGTATTGGCTGTAGTGAGCATGAACATTGTAAGTCGATTTAAGATTCAGTGATGGAACATTTTGGACAATAATTCGAGGTACATTATGTATTACATTCGAAGCTAATACATGGTTTAGATAGCGCTGGTCACTGAACAACGGTAAACAATATATACTGATTTCAATGTGACTCTGGATTCGAGATTATTTCAATTTTCGTCAAATGCCGTGGAAGCTTATAATATATTTATCAATATATTTCATTATTATCTAGGTCACTTGGTCTCCTCTCCCTCTTGAAACTCTTTACTGTCCTCTGTCTCCCTCCGCGTATATGCATCAATACCTTGGCTTTCTGCTCGATATCCCCGTACGGTCTTGAGCTTTCTGTCCAGGAATATTCGTGTCGCATATTCTGCAAGTTGGCTTCGATTGCGTGAAGATGCGATCGAAAGGATCCTGATGCACTATTAGCTCTGACCGTACATACCTTCAAAACCCTTATGTTTTCTAGTCGCGTGACTTCGACTGTAGCAACATCTGATTAGACATAACATGGTGGAACGAAATAAGGCATGCTGTAATTATATTTAATAGTAACTTACAACGCGACTAGAATTTACTTTGCCACTTATTGTTAGTTGCTGTTGGAAGGTTTCTCATATCAAAAGTACGATATGTTTACGATCTTTTTTTTATTTATTGAAAAGAGAACATTTCTATGAATCACATTTTAATAATAGTGATTCAGAAGAAAGTTTGCCTTCTTTTACATTTTTAGAATGAACAAATATCTTTTGGTGATTTTACGATATCAGCGAAGTCACGCGAGACTTGTGCTAGCTTTGCTTTATATGTGATCCGCACGTGCTGTTACGTGCATGCTTTTCTCTCTGGGTTACTTTTTTTCTAAGTCCTAGATAGACGTTCACTGACGCTTCTAACAAGCTCGACCTGAACCTGTGTACACGTGTCTCCCTTTCGTAAGCTTGCGTTTGGTAGTGGGTTGATCACCTTAAAAATTGCTTGCCGTCTCTCACAGTGCATAGAGAAATTTTAAGATGCATGCTATGTTAAAAATGTGCAATTGTACGACGTAATATGAGTTCCGATACCAGGTTGAATTAACAAAACCTGTGTTAGTATGTTTGATTTTAATTATTATATTTACACACGATATATCTAGTTTGATTCTTGTCAATTCAGTTCCAATTTTGTTGAGATTAATATCTTTTTACTTTATTTTGATATTAGCAATTCACTGGTTCGCGACTTTTTTATTGGCGATGCAAGATCTCAAGTTTAAAGTATTCATCTACAACTTGGTATCTGAAGATTTTGGTCGTGCATTTAGCTACTGCATTTATATGGTTCCATTGATGATCGTATTGAACTACCAATTAGCTGTTTTTATTCTTTTATATATAATCTTACTTTTTTCTCCTATCGTTTACATCTATTTTTAGATGAGAAAAATACAGGATATTCACACATAGAGTTAATCGGTCTCTATAATATATATTCGGCACAGACATACTGCATCGAGCAGATAAATAGCCCAGTTTTCTCGATACGATCATCGTCCGAGAGCGGCAATTTGTGCGCTCTCTCGGAAGGAACTTGGAGGCGAAATGGGGATTTGTTCTGAGCCTCGCGCTGAACGATCGGGCCTGCTTAGCATGAATGCTTGCTCACGGGTCGCACAATGGATTCGTCATGGCTTGTCGTTGGATTCGGTCAGGGAGAGAGTGAGAGAGAGAGACGTATAGAAGGTCCCAGATGTTACCGCTACAAGTCTCCACGAACGGCTTGCGATCAATGAGGAGGCCAAAATCACCAAATAGCCGACGCTCTAATTCCGGGCTACTATGGTAGTGCTTTGAAAATCCACTCATCCGGCCGATCGATCGGCAGATGCCATGAAACGTCACCCTGATAAATGCCCGTATGATCAATCGGATCGTTCTCGTGACGCGATAGGAAATTTCATTGGTCGAGTACGCGCCATATCATTCTTTTAATTACGACAGTTTACTCTTTGCTACGTTTTTTTTTTACATTATATTTATATGTATATGGTATAACTCATTGTCAGTTGGTAATTTAATTTAGTAAAAAGGTTGTTTTGTGTCTTCACATTTGGTTATCAATATCAGAATATCAGATTGTCGGATCTGGTTTCAATCTTCTGTCTTTTATGATGATTAAATAATTCTGATAAATTTCATACGCTTTGAAAATGTGAACGTAAATTAAATTTTACGTAAAATTACTCGCTTTCTATGTAGGTATTCCAATTCATTGATTTACATTGAAATGTGTTTATTTTCCGTGAAGTACTTTTTTAAATAGAAAATTTGTAATATTTAATCGAATCTTCTGCGCGACGAAACTTTCGAGATCGACCAAATGTTTTCATAAAGCATTATCAGGATGGCGTGTCGTCGTGTCTCACTTTCTGTCCTATCTTCTCTTTCTGTGCGCTCTTCAACGACCGACGTCCGACACGGAGCCCGACTTCCTCGAGTCCGATTTGCTACCCGGAAACGAAACGAACGAACACGAGATGCGCGATAAGGAGGAACGTGTCTATACCATAATACGTCCTATTATCCACAGATATATTGCGGCTTGACCAATTCTTTTATTTTTTCCTTGGTTTTGTTCTTTCTTTTTTTCTTTTTTTTCTTTTTTTTTTTCTTCCTTTCATCCTGTTTGATCTCTCTTATTGCCCGTTAACTTCGAGAGACGTGGCTGAAAGGGTGGGGTTGAAGCGGTAGAAGCGATGAAATAATTAATTACGACAAAATCACAAACGAACAAGGACATGCATGCGTGGCACGAAAAGAGGTAGATTACCTAGATATATTATTACTATTGCGCTTTATATCTACTTTCACGATCCCATCTTTAATACTTTCTCAGTCTGCTTGATGAACTCTCTTACGGCTTACAGTACACGGTTACTACTTCGCTTCTTCTTTTGATATACTGTCCGATTTTGTGTTTTTGTTTCTGTTTATCTTTATACGGTCTCACATAAGAAATAATTCCCTGCTCTCCTCAAAAGTAACTTCCTTATCCAGTCACAACCAAACTTCCTTTAAGACTCGAGATCATAGGAAAAAACGTATTCAAGATTCTAATCTAGTTCTCGCGTAATTGTTTCTAAATATTTATTTCTCGCTTCTTATATTGAACACAATTGTCCATCTTTTTGTTGAGTTTTTGTGGAATTTTAATTTAATTATATACTTTATATTGTGAATCACATTTAAAAGATTTTTTTTGCCTTTAACAGATCTAAAATGATTTACAAGACTTATTCAGATTACGAACTTTCTGCAGATAACTAAAATTGTAGAAAAGGTTAAACATCATTTTTTATACTATGATGTACGTATCACAATTTTATCAAATATTTAGACAATAAAATAAACAATAAAAATAGTAATATATGAAATTTAAATTTAACATGCTATATTATTTAGGTAAAATATTTTTATTTCGAGTGTTTCAATTAAAATAAAAAATGCCTTTGAAAAATATTTTCTTTTAACTACTGAGTAAAATAAATTATTTATAACATACCGACCTATTCAACATAGCAACCAATTGCATTTATTTATATTAAATTTGTAGACCTTTGTTCAACTTCAACTTCGCGAGAAATAAAAAAGATAAGATACTTTTCGTACACACGCGGGCATAAATACATGTACACACATTTAATATCGTTCTTGTCGCGCTACGTTTTGTTCGTTTCTCCTCCTCCATCCTGAGTTGCTCATTGTCCTCTTGGCATTCTGTTTAGAACAGCATGGCTTCCGGCACTCTTTTAGCTAAGAGTCAGCGACGAGTTCGTGTAAGGGTGGGCTGCCCTGTACATTACCTTTCCACCATTTAAACACATTAGAGATCACGTCGGGACGGTTCGTCTACGAGAGGAGGCGTTTACATATTCGTGAATAGACCTTTAATACTTTTCAGATAATTTATCGACCGTAGACGATCCACACACACACGCGCGCGCGCGCGCACACATACACACACAGTAGCCTCTTTTCTTAAATTTCCAGTTATTGAAAATATATGCGATTAAATAACTCAGCGGATATAGAATATTCTTCAGTTATATTTACAAAAATTTTGTGTATTATATATGTATATATAATACGTAGAATATGTGGATATACAAAATTTTTCAGATAATATGTTGTATTAATGATGCTTTATATATATATATATATATATATATATATATATATATATATATCATCTTGTATACCTATATTAAAATTAAGATATATTTCATACAGTGCAACAGCGCTTAGAAACTTTGCACATAAGTTAGTTTAGATAACAACAGTGATATAGGGAATGAAGTATTATCATTCGTTAAGGACACGACATACATACGTACATCCCATCCTTTCCGTCTACCTTTCATTTCATCCTTTTTAAAAATGAAGATAGAATATATCATTATTAGTAATTAGATACAATTTTTCTTCAAACATTTTGTATTTGCTTCAAACGATTAGCTCGTTTTAATGCTCACTAAATAATTATTGCAGTCACTCAAAGTAATTTACGACTAAAGTTAGAATATTTAGTTATTTCTTAATTACATTATATTTTAATAGTAACTGCAACATGTCGTTAATAGGGTCGTAGTGGATTATACTTGATGAAATGCGATAAAATCTTTTTCGATGCAAGTAAAATGATGCTAAACTTCATGTAAGTATTTGTAATTGTAATGTGGAAACGGTAGATGCGAAGAGAATTGCTGCGTTACATTTCGCGTGATTTAACGGTATCACGAGAGTACAAGGATACACACATCCTTCTTCTCTCCGTGCTCATTCGCTCTCTCTTTCTGTGCGCCCCTTCCTCATCAAGCTATTCCTAAGTAATTTCTGCCACGATTTTCGAAGTAACGCAACGCGACAGTTTATCTTATCGGCGGCCGTTCCGCGTGCCGTTTATCCTCCCAGAGCAACGGGATATATCACTCTTTATCAATTTAATGCATTTCGGAGGCATGCGAGATTTTGTTTCTGCGATCAATGCGTGGAATGTAGACTGCTTAAGACGGCGACTGGTAGACGGTGGTTCTACTCACTTCAATTTCCGTATACGTTGTGACGTCAGAAGCGGGATGGAGGGAATCTTCGACGAATTATTCTGTTGTAAAAAAAAAAACTAAAATTTAAAATGATATTCCCAAACTAGATCGGGTATAGTCACAGCACGGCCTGGACTTCAAAACGCTTGAAAATCGAGCGACGGAATTCTTACAAGCGTTTGAACTGAAGCTTAGTAACTACCTTCTCTTAAATATTGATTGTTGCTAGGATGTTTTCTTATTTTTTCCAATCTCGTTCTATTCTACGATAGTTTCTGTATTGGATTAAGAATTTATTACCATGGAAAGATAGCGCATACGCCAAGATCAATTTTAACGATCAATCAAATCTTCCCGCCTAAGAGAAGTAAAAATATTCGTCGTTAAAACCTTATCTGTTTGCTATATTAAAGTTTTTGCTCTGGGTCGATAAGTGTAATTGAAAACGGTACGCTCGAATGGCCATCGTAGTGCCCGTTATGAGGAAGCCGTCGGACCGGTCCCAGGAAGTCGGGACGAGGCGTTGATCACGTGTATGTCACGAGGGGATGAGTCCGGGATAGTCGAATTGAATCGTCGATTGCGTGCGGAAGATATCCCCGTTCCCCCTTCTCACATAGAACCGAACGTTCTCTCTCAGCGAGGCTGCCCCTGAGCTAAGAGTTCTTGCTCGCAATCGGAGATCCTCGAGCGTGATGCGTGAGGTGGCGAACATGTTTCAGGCATACATAGATATACTTCTCGGTGTCGTCGTAAACCCCAAACTCCTCTTAAGCACACCCCAAGTGATTGTCCGACGCCCGCGGACCCCTACCCCCCCCCCCCTTCCCCAATTTCTGAACGATGGATCTCTTCGTCGTTGTTGCAGATGGGCAAACTGGGTAGCAATCCTTTGGCTGGACTGGCAGCCTTAGGCCTCGGGGGTCTCGCCACACCGGCGAATACGGGTGGTCTTAACCCAGCAGGTAAGTCAATACATGTCTTCGAGAAATCCATAAATTGGCAAGTATCTTGTCGATGTTATTCTTCTATCTCGCTTTATCTTCATTGTGGTATGTAATCATGTGATGTCGAGTGGTATTTATCTGTCGATCATTGGGATTGCAAAAAAGCAAATTTACGTATTACGATGATTTTCTTACGATTGATTATTTTCTCATCTATTTCGATATTTTTTATAATTAACGGCAATTGATTAAGCAATTGGATGCGTAGTAATATCTGTTGAAATACAAATTTCAACATCGTCAATTTCAAAACTATGTTGATAGTCAATATTTATGGTATCGCAATAAATTCTTCCTGTATGAACAAATTTGTAAGATCTACACTAAAACAGGTTCGTATATGCCGCAATGAGAAGTTATATAAATTTATTTATGAACTGTTCCCACAAACATTAGTTAAGGTTTATTGGAGTTCTAGAGCAGAACTAGAGGAAAAGAGGCAGAGGAAATAACGATAGTATCAGTTAAACCGGAATTCAACTTCAATGCAACTAATTTATCGGGAGCAGCCTTATACAAACGTATTTCTTCCGTTTGCCTCATCGATTATCTAATTCTGTAAAAGAGCAACTTTTTTCTGTACTTTTCAATTAACGACTATGCCGAGATTCGGGAAAGAACTTTTCTAATATTTGCGCAATTGATGGTCGCGTAGCGTTAGCCGCATTGGCTGGAAGCCAGCTACGTACGAGCAACACGAACAGACAGCAACCGGCGGCGAACAATCAGACGCATGAGATGACCGTGCCAAATGAGCTGATCGGTTGCATCATCGGGAAGGGCGGTACCAAGATCGCCGAGATCCGTCAGATCTCCGGCGCCATGATCCGAATCAGCAATTGCGAGGAGAGGGAGGGCGGAGCAACGGACCGCACGATCACCATAACCGGGAACCCGGACGCCGTGGCGTTGGCACAGTATCTCATCAATATGAGGTGAGTACCACACGGCCTGTTACCACCATTTCCCCTTCAGGCCCATCAGATCGAAGGTCAACCTTCGGACCGACAGGAAGTCATTCCGAGATGTTCGTCCAAGGTTCGGCTTTCGATGTGTCACCGAATTCCATTTTCAATAGAAAGCAGTCGAACTCGTCCCGGCTACGTTTTGCAGTGGATCGCGATGCATTTCCCCCTTGATCTCTCTTTTTATTTATTTATTTCTCTTTTTCCCGCATCTCTGCCGACACCGCCCGCCAAATTGGTGCGCGTCTCGCGTCTCGCGTCTTCTTGTTGACCCTACCCACGATCGAGATCCGCCGATTCGCCTGTTTGTGCTACTCGTTCCTCACACAACCTGCTGCCTCACTTAACTTTGATGTCTTCTTAATGGTGAGACTATGTAAGGGATAGTCGAATCGGCACCCCCCGCGATAACTCCCATCATCATTGTTACCACCCTTGCTCACGACAACCCGCGTACAGATGACTTTCGTCGACATTTTCCTATGCCCATTAAGCTGTCGTATAAATGTTGCAAGCTATAAGTAAATTTAAATAAAATTGAAGATAAAGTTTTAAGAACGTCAACAGAATATGCTTAATGATACGTTATTCGTATAAGGGGGATGGTTTTAAGACCATATATGTATATATTTCGTTTCTCCCCAATAGATTTGCAGTTTAAATGAGCAAAATGTTAATGTTGACATTAGAGAAGATTTATTCGATGTTTTTGAAAGGAGTACAATTGGCATTAGGAAAAAAAGTCGTCTCTACTGCGTGTCGCCGCGAGAAATGTTATGAAAGAGGTGGCATTACGCTGAGAAAGATACCGCTGCGGAATGGGCGTGTGTAGTCTATTGACAGGGCAACATAACGGTAATTTATCGCGAAAGAGTCTCTGGTTGAGATAATGGAAAAGATTCGTCGTCGCGTAACGCCACCTCAGTTTACAGCGAAACAGGTCGTACGTAGTCGTAAGGTAAAGATGCAAGGAGAAGACGTTGCATCGACGGCCGTGATCGAGGCACCAGCGTTCACGTATGCAGATGGAAGACACCGACGACGGTCGTGAGACGGAAGAGGATCTTAATCCTTTATTTCCAGGTCCTGTCTTCCAGGTCCAGTACCCCGAGTATCCTGCAGAACACAACTCCGCTCAACATCTGTTCCCATTGTCGCTGGCTGTCCTTTCAAGCAAATAAACTTATACCGACTGAAAGACATAATGAAAAGATGTACGAGGACTGTCGCTCCGTTAGTGACAATCAATTCCCGAACAGTCCCAAACAAACGTATCACAGTTCCTCCTTTCGATTCGGTTTTTTAATGACACAAATTTCTTTCTAGTTTGACAGGCTCCCGGTAATGGACGATCAGCTTATAACATTTACGCTTATAATTCTGTTTTATCATTCAACTCGGCTCGCGGAAAAGAAAGAAAGATAACGATACATTTTGCCTTTGGAGCGAGTATTTTTCTGACATTTCACAGAAGAACGTTGCGTAAACGTCGCGTCTTTATTTGCGCGATAAATGTGAAGGGTTTCCCTCGTCCTTGCCAGGAACCTTCGCCGTAGCATCTTTACATTTTAGTTATATGCTTTCATCGCTGTTGTTGCCATCGCTTAATGTTCATTGGTCGGTGTCGAAGATCTGTTACTACTTATTTATTTTTTTTTTTTTTTTTTTTTTTCAATTATGCTATGGAACTAATCTACTTCCATCATAGCGACATTAGAATGGTGAACGGTACTAACGTAGTCATCGACGAGATTCGAGGACGACAGACAAAAGTCGGCACAAGTTCGCGCCACACGTAAGATCCCACCAGCATCAAGCCAAGTACAATTTAAACACGCGAATCGACACACTTTTTACACGTTACACCCTCACTTTATAATTATAATCCATTATATTTTATTCCAGATTGCCACTCACATTTTACTACTGCATATAAATAGCGCAATGCCGTTATATATATTTATCATCTCGAAATACTTCTGTATTTTGCCCGTTAACTTTGTCATCGTGTTTATTACGTATCGTGTATCCCCGGCACTCCCGTCGGCCGCGGGTCTGCGCTCTGCCATTTATCTAATTCTGACTTCTCGTTCAGACCATGTAGGCTTAAAAGTCGATCATCGATCATTCATCGTCGCGATTAGACGAATATCCCGTGATCTCAAACGTAGTGCAACTTGTGGCAGAACGCATACCCGTTGTGCCTGGTTTACTTTGATTTCTGCCTTCTCTATAAGCCACGAGGCAAATGGCTCGTTCTACCGACGTACCGTGGAGACCACCTGCCCTTTCCGTTCGCGCAAGCTACGAATGACGCGATTCATAAAAATTATTGAGGGAGATGTCCCTCAACGGGGTCTCCTGTCTGTACAACGAACCACGAGCCCGTTACACCTAGAAAACAATCGCATCGTATCGTTCGCAAATCTACTTATTAGTGGTGGATGTGACATTTGTTTTTGTAGGAATTTGTATTCTGAAAGAGTAGACTAGCGAACGCGTGTTTTTCTTCCTCTTCTTCGTGTGCATCCTCCACTACCGCGCTCCTTACGATCAGGACGCATTTCGACCGACTTCGTGTTCGGCGTCTCACTCTCCACGGGCAAGGTTGACCCGCACTCGTCAGCGAGTCAGCCTATGTCCGGTATGAGTGTCCGCGAACATTCAGTAGGGTCTAAATGCGATCTGACGCGATCAAGACTTTTTCCCCCCCACGAACCACGTAGCCGGTGTACGTGATAATCATGCTCCACAGAGCACCTCTGACGTAACTCTCTAAGCCTACAACTTGTGATTTAGTTTCTTCTTTTCTGATGGTTCCTTTCTTCTTTCATATATATTTTTTTTCACACCGTTTTGCGTTCGCCGCGGCAACTACCACTATTATTATTACTACTACTGCTACGTCTACTACTTCTACTACTCCTACTGCTACTACTACTACTACTACTACTATAACTATTGCTACTATACTTTACTGTTCTCTTTACTTTTATCATCTCTTATGTTATTTTTTTTTTTTTTTTAATCTCTTTGACACACTGTTTTACGAGGAACGTTCCCGCCCTCACCTTTTTACATTTTGTGTCTTTTCCCCAGTGTCGAACTGCAGAAAGCTAACCTAGAGGCCCAAAATACCCAAACCCCTGGCAGCGGTACCACTCCCGGAGCATCCGGGGCCAGTGCTTCCCCCTCTACCACCACTACCACTGCCTCTCCCTTGGCCAGCGCCATCCCCTTGGCTCAGCTGCTAAGCAAGCCAGGCGCCCTCAACGCCCTATCTAGCCTCACCGCCCTCGGCGGACTCACGGAATTGCTAGGTGGTGCTGCTGGCGCAGCTGCATCCGCGCTACCGGTCCAGACTACCGGCGTGCACCGATCGCACAAGACCTTTACGCCGAGGCTCCGTAGCCCGGGCGCACCAGGCCCGACCGACAGCGGCAAGTTCAAGTCCGAGCGTACCAAGTACAATCCGTACTGAATGAACGGACAAGCGACGGGATGATAACGATGATGTTACAGGGGGAATACTACACATACACACAAACACATACATCTACTACTACCACACTTATAGCGTACACATGTGTAATACACCGAAGTAAAGTGCGTACGGACGCCAGGGTAGCGAGTATGAAGACTTGGCGAAGGATCGACTCGTTGTTTTTTTTTTGTTACTAAATGATTGTTGAGATGGGCACGATTGTGAGCACGATGGTCGAAATGCATGAAGCCGAGGAGAAAGATGATCCTCGATCGTACAAGGGATTACCTTCAGCCGATCGACGACTGATCTTAGAAAGAAGAAATTTCTCTCGGAAAGATGAAACATTTTTGAATCATTTTTCCGGAGGTAACTGCTTTGCTTGCCCATGTTCGCTCACTTCCTCTTAAGAATCACTGTGTGAAAACATTTTGTAGGATTTTTATTTGTTTTTGATGTATTATCTTTAGCTGAGGAAAAGGAAAAGAGAGATTGGAGCGTTTGGAATCTTTTGTGTTATTAAACCGTATGATCCGATGCTAAGTCTTAGAAACAACACATATACTATCGTGACACGCCCTCCGAGATCGGGATGTTTCGACGCTATCGTGTAAAGACTGATTGTGTGATGTAACGAAGTGGCGGAAATCATTAATGATAAATTCTCTTGAGATCCCTTACAGCTAACGACATGAAGCTTTAGTCATACGTTTGCGTTTCATTCTCTACGAGCGATTTCGGATAGGCTCGGAGGACGCGATCGCTCATGCACCGTCGCAAGACAGCCTTTTTTTTTTATATAAGTATAAATATATATATAATTACATTATAATTATTATTGTAATTATTATTATTACAATATTATGGATTATAATTAATTACTGTTTGAAGCAAAAATTCTTATTATAGTATAGCTATTCCGATGTGATTTTTTTTCTCGTAGTAGATAGGAATTCTATCGATAGAAGAGAGTTTTTCGCGCGCGCGCGGATGAATATGTGTGTTGAGGAGAAAGAGAAGGAAAGTGCGTGAGAGAATTCGCCTTTGAATCATGTGTTTATCAGTCTTTGTAATAAATCGCGTTGGAAATGCACTACCTATGTCATAATCATGTAACGTGCTTTAGATGACTTTTGCGGTCTTCTTTCTTACGAAAAACGATTCGTAACCGAGCGATCGAGGAGTTCGCGAAGAATGCGAATACGGTGAATTTTGAAGCATTATAATCGACCATCGCAATATGAAATAATCAATCAAGCTATACACATAGTGTGTTGTTGTAATAACGGTAATAAACTTAATCCTTATACATCTGCACGCGAGACAACTAGAGGTCTGCATGGGATCGCGTGTAAATTATGTTTTTTGTGAAATTAAACTAATAAAACACGTATATACACACAGAAGACACGATTAGATTTCTAATTCCACGGTAATTCGAGCGTTTTTTTGATCTACTGTTTTGTAAGTGATTGAAAAACGTGGTTTCGAGATCGTCTGGCCGCGGAGGAACGTTTGATCGGTTAGATCTAAGTCTAACGCAATCGCAGAAAAAAAGGGGAGAGGACAGTTTGGACAGATGTTCGAGATGTTTCATCGCTTGGATAAAGACGATTGATAATGGAAATCACCAGATAAGTGTTTGTGTGCTCAATCTTCTAGTTCATAGCGAGTATTTGCAAGTAGCGACCGATCGGGCGTAGGACATAACAATTCGGTTATCCCGAGTACTGACCTTATCGCGAGCGTGGCCATGGTTTATCGGAACGCGCGGTAATCGCACGAGGAATCAGTCCCGTTCGCAGAAAAATCTATTCCGATCGGATCAACCGTCGCCATAATCGCGAAATATCTTCATTGCGGTTTCTTTTTTTTTTTTATTTTATTTTAGATTGCATGGTCTCTCGGTCCATTTCTTTCTCGAGACAATAAATAAAATCACGCCCAGGACTCTAAGCTAAGGACTGTTTACGATGAAAGAAATGAGAAAATCGCGAGGATAATGCATTAGAAAGTACACACAGCCCTATCATGTAGGTATATCAAGTAAAGCGATGCGCATAACGGTGATAAATCGGGGAAACAATATGAAACCATTGGACGCAATTTAAAAAAATACTCGCAATATTTAACGAGAACATAGAATTTCTTCGCATTTGAAATAAATATCTGATAAGGGAAGCCATTGCTGTACCTGGTATTCCTGCATCGTGCATAGAATCATGTAGGCAGATAATCTTCAGCTGTACATTAGTCTATAACGATATCGCAGAACTTACATGCTTAACAGACTTTAGCCACCCTGTATCATCTTGTTAAATAAAGCTAGGCGTGTTTAATACAGTAAGAGAAATACAATACCAAATAAAAACAGCTCTAGCGTTCCTGCGAGTGAGGTCCCGCAATGCATTGGTTCGCAGGAATGATGTACATGACCGTGTTCGACAATGCGAAAAATTTGTTTCTCGACGACTGTTTTTTGCATAGCAGGCTAACACGTTTCTTTTATTTGAACGGTCTCCAATATATTGCGCGACCACCTTTACGGCACCTGAACGTTTTATTACCACCTTTTTCGCGATGTCTTTGCGTTAATCTTTCGGCGATTTACTAAATCAGTATAATTGAAGGAAGAATTGAATGAAAGAGATGTATATACCACTCGGTTTATTATACTTTAATCAGGGATGACTCTGCATATGAAGATATCTCAATTTGTTACGAGAATGCGACATGGCTTCTTCCACCGTTTTGTTACTTTAACTTTAACATTAATAACAGTTACATTTCAAGCAAAATTTGACTTTTTTTTTTTTTTTTTTTACTAAATTTTTCTCGATTCTTGTTAACGCGAGTACTTTTTGCTGTCGAACCACGTGTACATAATTTGACCGTATTTTAGTACATTTAGCGCCGTGCATTCGTCTTTTGTACATTTATATCAATCACGGCAAACGTTGGATTCGGATCAGGATCGGTTACTTTTAACGCTCAATGTACGCTAAGAAATACGGTCTATTGAAATCCGTATATACATATGTACTATGTTTCACCAATGTATACATAAGTGTTAAGCGTTAAGTGTTAAACCAAGATCGGAGAGAAACTCGTACAGAGAGAGAGAGAGAGAGAGAGAGAAAAAGAGAGAGAGATTTAGATAAAAAGGACGAAAGAGAGAGAAAGTGAGAGAGAGAGAAAAAGAGAAGATGTATCCATCCAACCAACTTGACCCAGGCTCCTGACCGTTTTTGGTAAGCACCATCCATTCCTTCGTAGTCCTGTTAATCGACTTATCCTGTTGGCTGCGAAGTTCTCATTTACTACGTTTCTCAGTTCTCTATTTTTGTTTTTACTTTCCAATTCAGTCGTTGCGCAATTTTTTTTTTTTTTTAATACCAGATATGTACCAATCATCTAAATCCTTCCGAGCTCGCGAAAAATCCTCGAGAAGAAGTACGTATCGCGTGATAAAATTTCTATAGACCATCTCCGGAGTCGCGCGGTAACATTGTTGCTCTACCATCCTTAGCGGATGTAGTAATAGCCTTGTTTTGCAGGTACGACACAGATCTCGAGCATCTGTGATAACGCTCTGGCTGATGGTTCGTACAAAATTCGTAGACCGGGCATGCAAACTATAAGAGACACGCGAGTTTTATATACGGGATACGGCTCACGGAGAGCCACTAGATTCGCGTTGTATTCTACTTTCGCGTCGCATGCTGCAATATCTTTATTCGGACGAAAAGATGAGGTCAATCAGCTTCATTAGTCTTTTCCTCCGAAGCTGAGAATGTGTTCGGGATTTTGTCTCGGTTCTCGCCTTGAGGGCACGAGGGAAGAGTTAGGAGAATTGCTTGATAATTTTCAAGCGCGAACATATATTCCACGAAGTGGACCGATTTTTGTGATAGAGATCATTCGAACTCTCCCCTCGTCCTCGTCGGGGCGAAAACACGACCGGCAGAAATGAACCTTGCTGTTTCTCACGACGCGATCGATTGTGTTTCAGGATATCGATGGAGACGTCGGGGGTGCCTATGCCCGCGTATCACTTCATCCCGCCGGACCACATTGTGAAATCGCCCATCCACTAAATGTGGAGAGCCGTCGTGGTCGTTGTCGTCGTCGAAAAGGACGCGGAGCATCGCGGAAGCGCGCGAAGCTGTCAGTGGCATATGGGGCTGGGCCACACACTGTGTTCAGCTTGCAAATCGATACACTTGCAAAAAGAAACAAGACACATGACAGTGAGAAAGGGACAGAGAGAGAGAGAGAGAGAGAGAGAGAGAGAGAGAGAGAGAGCGAGAGAGAGAGAGAACGAGAGAGAGCGAAAGAGAAAGAGACACACACAATAAGTACTCACTAGGACACTCGCACGTATTCAGAAAAGGAGTCTACTTGTGCGCGCTTTAAATAAGACCGTGTACGTTAAAATCGAACATATTCTAATAAGACCACAGATATACGTAAAAAGAATGCGTACACACACATACATACACATAATATGCAACACACATACATGCACACGCGACAGCCTGAGGGGGAGTTAAACGTACATGGAGAAATATGATGAAGATACGCACGCGCGTACACAGACACACTTGAGTGTACAAAACTGTACAAAAGTTATTTAAACAAAAGAACAAAAAAAAATAATGATGCACGCCGCAGCCGCGAGCTGTTGCCGATTGGTAAAGGGAACAAGCCAAAGATATGTTAGTTTTCATTTTTATATTTAAACGAAAAAAAAATGATGACGCGAGACGGGAGAGAATTATTATTAATTATATTACTACGAACGATGATGCTAAATAAAAATAATATTAGGCCGGTTGTTAG
This sequence comes from Temnothorax longispinosus, assembly GCF_030848805.1. Lineage (NCBI taxonomy): Eukaryota > Metazoa > Arthropoda > Insecta > Hymenoptera > Formicidae > Temnothorax > Temnothorax longispinosus. The sequence goes on along the minus strand of NC_092358.1, from coordinate 1,478,042 downwards.
CGTTTTTTCTATTGCATACGGTTTTCGCGACCGGTTCGCGAGCTTGGTTACTTCATTCGGAAGAGAAGCGGCGTTGCGCGACGGAAGTGCAGCTGGTATCACGAGACCATTGTTCGGCCAAATTGTTGGTAGTCGAAGAGCTCGAAGCGAGTACTTTTTACTTTCCGGTAAAATTGCAATTTTATTCAAATATAGAGACTGTAAATTTAATGGGAATTAAATATCATTATTTGCAGCCACTCTTAAGAAACGGCGATATCTACGGGCATATATGAATTTTAACGAGAGAAGAAAGTCTAAATTGCTTGACGCAGATATCACCGATATTTAATTTAAGTTCTCAAACAAATGCGCTAATAAAAGTTGCACATATTTTTCATTTGTCTTAGGATGGGAATGTTTCGAGTCTGCGCTTCTCGACCTTCGACCTTTTCGACTGATTATTTCGAGGTGCGCGTCTTGTTTCCCTAATGATCGAGACATTTCGGAAGGTGTCTCCGGATGACTTGGAGGATTAAAAACTGAATCTCGTATAGAGTACATCGATCTCGATATCACGCGTGACCTGTCGGCATCGGGGGAAGATGGGACGTGTGTCGGACATCTCGATTACGTGGTCTCTTGTCCCACATATCTTTCTCGACCGCGTAATCGAACGTCAACCCGCCTCACGTCTCGCGCACCGATTTCGGTCGCGTGATCTCTCTCGCGCGCACCCTATATGATCCCGATCCTCAATCACGTGGTCTCACGCGGTCCCGTCAGCGCATCCGCGGCCAATTTTCCCGTGGCCGCGAGGTCAACGGCCAGAAATAACCAAGTTCACGAGTGACATCATCGCGATTAACTGTCGTGCGCGCGGGAGCGCCGAGGGAAAGTAAGATAATTGATCGCGCGCGGTGAAAATTTTACGTAGTTGCGTAGCTTTTGCATGTGAATCTTGGATTCCAAAATTGTCGGTAAAAGCTTTTCTTTTTTTTTAAAGGGGGAGAGTAAAGAAAAAGTGGAAAAAAGAGAAAAAAACGACTGCGGACGTTCGCACCGTCGATCGCTCGGCGCTCCCCTCGCCGGGAGCGCGGAGGGAACGAGCGGGTAGCCGCGTCCTAGTGCATCCTCGGTATCGTCCTCGACGCGAGACTCCTGGGGCACCTTCGGCCCCTCCGTTGCGGCGATCTTTGTAAGTCGAGAGTGTCGAACACCCGGCCGGGGGCGATGCCGAGCGCGCGCTTCTGTTGAAGGAACAAATGAAATTATTACGTGGAATATATATAAATAATGATATATATTATATATATATACACATAATATATATATTTATTATACGCGATAAAGATAATTAGAGAAGAGATAAATAGCGATGAAAAGGTGCGAGCTCAAGCTCAGACTCGAGACATCCTTTCCTTTCTTCATCATCCACTTCAAGCTTCCCATTGACGATTTCAACCCCTCCTCCTCATATCGGAATTTGGTCCCACACTTGCGGTTTGGTTCGCGAATTTCAAGGATCGCATAACGACGATATTTATCTTTTTATCAATTTTAAATATACTATACATTCTTCTTTCGTACGTACGTTTCTTCATTACGTTTCTTTATCGACTCTTCGTTCGCGTGTTATTTTATAGTCGTTACGATATTGATATTTAATAAAATTATTACTTTATTCGGAAGAAAAATGCGCGCGCACGCGCGCGCAGCATTGTGCAACGTCTTTTTGAGATTGTTTTATTCTAGTAAACTTTATTTATGTACTAGTCTGTACACAACGTGCGAAATAATCGTATTTCGAGATTTCTTGTTGGATATTTTATATTTGTGTCTAGTTTTGTCTCAATCTATATTAAGAGACGAGTTAAATTAAAGGAATTATTATTATTATTATTAAAAACGGGGCTTTAGAATTGCTGAAATATATAATAGCTATATGTAACTAGTTTTTGAATTCCGTTGTAATATCACGTTAACGCCAATGTAATTGGCTGTGGCGCGGACGATTTACACTTTGCGACTTGTATCCTGCACCGATAACTTCCATTATGTGCCAAACGTAAATTAAAATTTGGGGGGAAAAAAGGAAAAAAAACATTTGCTAGAAAATGTTACGTCTGTGCTTCCGGTGTCAGCTCAATTAATAATCGGTGGTCTTCGCGCGTACGTATCACTTTTATACATCCTACCCACGTTGTATGAACGTGCTCTTAATTTTAATATGTAAATTAATCCTTCCAAAAGAAAAAAGGGTAACATTGATAGGTGTATCGACTCCAATTTTATGTTTGTGTATATAACTGAACGACATTGTGGGTCAGTTTTGTGATATATATTTTTTTTGTCTCGTTTTGTTTTTATTGAAAATATTTTGCGGTGCTCGCTTCTTTTCGATGCGCATTGTAAATATGTTTTCACGTTGTACATATTTTTATTAATCTCGGAGCATCTTGTTTATACGATGGCTTTTTAGTTGGGAATGTATATCAACATCTCGCATCGACATCTGCGATTTCACCTTATTTATTACATCAACGTATCTTTTCATTTTGATCGCAACACGCGCCTCACCATTTTGTTTGCCGAATGAATAAGTTGCTAACGGCTCCTCCGTGGAAAACACGAAAAATTGCGTAAAATTCAGTTGTGTCGTTCAATGTGGGATTTATAAATAATTTAACGAGTTTGGAGTTAATTTTAATCTTGGTAACGTATCTCTCGCCAACCATCTAATCCATACGTTAACACAATTATAAATCTTATTCTTGGTGTAAAATTCATTTAAAGTAAATGGGTATTTTAAAACTTTTTTTTTAACTAGAAAGTTTTTTTGTCAAAATCTTTCAACTGCTGAAGATTCTGAAAAGACTAGTCAAAGCCCCAAAATCAATGTTTCATTAAGTTGACGTCAAGAGACGTAGTTATTCAACCATATTTTACGACACAATCTGTATACATCTCGCAAGAAAAAAAAAGAGTCCGAATGGATTCAATGCGTTTTTTTTAATTTGCTGGACAAACTTTAGATTGTGATTGGTACGATCGATCGCGAGAGTCCGTTGACGACTCATTAAATTATGTTTGAAAAATTTAATCCTGTTATTTATAATTATTTATATATATGACATTTGTGGAAAATTATTTTTGTTATTATACAATTCGAAGAAGAAAAAAAAAGAACAAAGAAAAAGTATTTCTCTCTTTTCTCATCGCGGCAACAAGGCACTCCTCTCAACATCTCCTCCTCTTCACCCTCGCTAACGCCCTTGCTCCCCCATTCTCCACCGATAGGTAGACAATGATGGCGTACAGTAGTAATTATATAAGAGAAAAAAAACGGCAAAACATGAGACGAGCAACGGCATCGAGCAACAAGTAGTCTCTGCTAAAAAGTCGATAAAAAAAAGATGAAAATAACAATTAGTGAGAGACGCTGTATGATTGTGTATATCAACAATAAATAATTGCTGTGATTAGAATCGATTATATTAGTAAGTAGTTAAGGATCAATTTTTAAGGCACTTCGCGGAGAGAGAGAGGGAGAGAGAGAGAGAGAAAGTAAAAGAGAAGGAGTACTTATTAATATATGATAGAGAAAGAGATGGGAAAAGGAAGAAAGAGTGTATGTGAGTGTACATATGATTGTTTACGAGTGCGAAAGAGGCAGAGAGAGAGAGAGAGAGAGAGAGAGAGAGAGACGCGACAAGAGGATAGGGGAGATTTTTAGGATCCACTTTATAGGCGACTGAAGTATGTACGTGCGCGCGTGCGTATAAACCCTCTCGATAGAGGTATTATTCGTATCCAATCGCTAGGAGCGTGGAAAATCCTCAAATCATTCTCTGATATTAAAATCAGATTAAAGAGAAAGGAAAACGGGCCGTTAAACGGAAAAAGGCGAAAAGACGATTGCTGCATGCGTTTACGTTTTAAGATAAATCCATGATCTCTTCCCACTCGAACTCTGTGTCTCTTGACTAAATCCTTTCAGTACCGGAATCAGATGTAAAAATTCGATCTATCTTTTTTATTCCATTTTATCCACTTTTAGAACCCTCGGGGGAATATTTTATATTTGTAAACGTGTATTACTCTATGTAGGTTAAAGATATTATTTAATATCCATGTACGCGGAGTGTCGATGCTAAAAGCTGACGCCACTTGGCGGGTACTGGAAGGGTCAGGAATGCAGAATTTGCACAGAAATATCGTTGCAAAAGCGAGGATCGAAGTGGACGAGAGGCGAAGAAACTTCGATGACCTTTCCAAGTGCGTCGAGTGCGGAAGAACCACGTTTCTCTTATCCGCGCACAAAAGAACACGGCAGTAAAATGGTGACCACCAGCTACACGCTTAGGCTACTCTCCATAGGCTTCGAATGCGTCTTCACGAAGTATACATGACGTATACTTTCCCCTTTAACGATAATTTCGAAACTTATATCGCTACGGATCACGACGACCTACTCTTAACGAACGTACAATTCAAAGTGATAAGACGGAGACATTCTAATTTTTATTATCAATCTCGCTTTGCGGAAATAGTAATGGAAGATTACGTTTTGTGTTAAAAAAAAAAGACGCCGTTGCGCGTGACGTTCGTATCCAAAACGCGTGCTTACAAGAAGAGAAAGAGTTGGAATTCAAACTGTCTTGTTGTCTTTTATCATTGTTCTTCATACACGTGGTCTTCTAAATTTCAACGATAGTTTCTGAAAAGTTTTACATTTTCGTGAGCATCGTAAGATAGCGTTTATAAAAAATGATTCTAATAGTTTACTATGGTGCAGGCTAAGCGTCAAGAGCAATAAGTACGTAGTGATATTCCTCGTAAGGAACGTATACGACATGGACATAAAAATCAAGCAGTTTTGAATACGGACGCGTGTGATAATTTGTTAATTATAATAATTATAATATAATAATTATGAGAAGCTCTCTACGCGATAATGACGAGTAAATGGGATTAAAGATTGAATGAGATAAAAGTTGAAAATTCTTGGGAACTTTAGGGATCCGATGAAACGGAAAATTGTTCCAGAGAATTATGTAAAGTCGGAAATAACTAATTTTCTGCTTATTAGGAAAGTTACCAGGAAAGACTGAAATCGATCCGCGAGAGCGTTATCTTAATTGAAAATCCCATTCGCTCTTCAAATTGGCTCACTTGGCATTATTATAAGTAATTAAAGGACGGCGCGACTCGAGGATGCTTAATTGAAAGATGTCCCTCTCGTTTGGGAGCCAAGGAACAGTAGCAGCGCAGACGAGAAGAGCCTAGAAATAATTTTGTAAAGATTTCAAACTGTTTATTCGCTACTGTGTTAAAATTTTAATACTGGGATTTACTTTGCCTTATTTTGCAAAGATTTAATTTTGTTTGATGTGTACAAAGTAATTATGGGCTTGTGAACATTTATCGAGAGTTATTACAATCCCTTGTAAAAAAAAAGCTTCTACAGAGTTTGGAAGTGAAGTAATTGTCGGGATCGGAAAGTAATAAGATCGGGTACTTGAAGCTTCCATCTGCTGTTCCATTTGCAAGTGAGCGGCCGGTTAAGGCGATTCTGTTGTAGCTGATGGTTTTCTCGTTACCGCTTCCAAATTCACCTACCATCTGAAGATGTCCCTTTGTCGCACTGACATATTCCAGAAGCATATCCAATGACACATATGACTAGGCTACGAATAATTAATATCTCTTTTGCTCCGAATAAGCTAGCTTGTATTTATCCGGCGTGATCCATCATTCAGAAATCGATTACGTGTACATTTCGGAGCACCTTTATATAGGCACTTCGATTCAATCGACTCTCTGTAGCTTCTAGTGATTGTTAAGATATCGTCTATCGCGTGTTCGCGAAAAAAAAATATCGGAGAGACAAAAACAGGTATCTACGGAGGAGTAATCTCTAAGAGCGATCAACGAGGATTAGGACACGTTAAATTATATTCCCCCTTCCCCCTAAGATCTGTTGCACCAACGATAGTTAGCACTAACCGCAGTTAACGATATAATGCTTTCTGTATTATAGATAGGGATGTGTTCTCGGCAGAAACGAGAAATATCTAAAATATCTAAAATGTTAGTTTAGTCAGAGCTATCTGTGCTGTTGGCTAAAAGTCATTTACATGTAAGAAAGCTTTGCGTTTGTACAACGGTTAGACCTAACTCCGGAGCAACTGACGCTGACCAATATATTTCAACGAGGACGCGGTTATTTTCGCGCGGAATCGGAATCGTGGTGAGCGGAAGGAAGGAAGGAAAGAAGAAAGAAAGTAGCGCGATCGTTGAAAAGTCCCGGGTACGTACGCTCCTTTCCCCTCATTACGTTAAGGTGCATACACGAGCTAGTGAAGAAAAAAAAAAGATCGGCGGCAAAACGCTAATCGCAGAGAGCGGGCACGGGGAACCCGACTCACCCTTCGGACACAGTGGTGTTAAGGAAGAACGGGGAAAAAAAGTAAAGCGGGCGTAAGAGAGAAGAGCAAATGTCAGCATCCATTGCGATCATATCGTTGTGGCGTAGAGCAATCTGTTAGTGCAGGGGCCTTATCCTTATTGCGTGGGTCCCACCGAGGATTGTCGCGCGATCGCACGTGCGCGTACGGGCCGTGTGTTTCGCCGAAGATTATAAGCCGGATTATTGTAAGATATCGAGCTCGAGTCAGATACAAGTACAAATCGGTGGAAGGTATCTGCCTTTACAAGATTTTCAAGGTACGTCTTGCGCGTCGGCTTTCGGAACAAACGGCTCGTGTCTACGGAAATGAGTTACGAAGAGCCGTCGATAACTCGGGAGGGAAAGCGTCGCGTATCTATCTCTTGATGTTCGGAAAGCCATTTCTTCGGTGCTTCAAGGACGGAACGTCCGCGGCAATTCTCGCCAGGGACCTAACATTACCGTAACGCAAGGCAATCAGCTAAGAAATAAACTTAGTTTTTATAGAATATTGAATCGCGCCCTTCCTTCGGCGGGGCGTGGAATTTTAAAGGGCAAAGCCCCTTCCTTCCTCGCGAAAGGAAAAATGGGGCGATTGTTTGTGACCACTTGACACCGCATTGTCGCGCGATTAGAGGACGAGTCAGACGACAGACAGATTATTCTGATCAACTGCTGTAATGTTAAAATATGCTGCAGCTTTTCGAAATTGTACCGTTACCAGCTACGTGTGACACAGCGGGAAAGAATCTCGAGGGCGAAAACGATTATGTTAGCATAGCACGTGGCATAAAATAAAACATACAAAAATATACGACGAAAATACGGAACAAGCGACGCTGTGATTGCAGCATTTCGCTGTATTCATGAAATAATATTTTATTCTAAAAGCAGCAACACCATAAATGATTCCTAACGATTTATGAATTTCTAAACAGTCAATTGCTATTCGCTGTTTGAAAGTAAAATTAGAATATGCGATTGCTATTTATGATAATCAGCGTTCCGCGGTGTAATCAGAAAATCTTCGTACGCGAAGCTAATTGATGCTTCGATTTCAGACAATGGTCTGTCGTCTACGCGGTCCTGATATCGCGATTTTTCCCTGAATAAATTAAGGTGAATTAAAAATCGAGCGCACGTAGTCGACATAATAAGGACTGTCGACCATAGAGCCAAAAGGGTCACCACTTGATTACGCGATTTAGGTGCCAAAAATCGATTGTGAAAACTCGTCGCCGAGCGGCTCAATTTTGTGCCAAGCTAACACAAATTGCGAGCAGTATAACACGTGTGCCAAATCGCTGTTATTAATCACTCCTGTTTCGGGTAGGAAATCCCCCCTGACGACTTCACGAGAACGTCGACGAGATACGCTCGCGTTTGCACTTGCAAGTTTCTTTTTCTTTTCAACGCTGTGTTCTTGTTAATCTTGTTAATAGGTTTGCACGTGAGTTAAGAGAAATTAATTTAGCTGCGGGCATATATTTTGTTACACTAAGTTAGTGAAGATTTCTACGTAGAAGATGGTCGCGACGAAACAATTAAATACGTTTTAGACAATCATGAAATATTAGTGATATTTTTATAACTTGATCTGTTTTTTATTATCAATATCTTAGAAAATTGCAATGACTGAATTCCTAACGTGAGGTATAAATGTCGTTAGGTAAAACCATTTCTTCTCGCTACTCTTCTATTCTTCCAGTTCGTCCTGAATTTGTAAATCTTGTAAAAAAATATTATACAGAAAATTATAATTATTAATATAAATATATAATTATTATTAAATGCATATTGTTTAAAATTTTAAAATAATGGTTTTGATTTTTCGACTCTAGTTGCACCGTAATGCGAATATTGCGCCTAAATCGCCGCGAAACCGCAAAAAATGGCAATCTCGTCGAATCGAAACGTCAGGATGGGAAATGAATTACATTTTCTTGGCAACTCGAATGTATGTAAATTAAAAGTTGCACCCTAGCCAGATAACGCGGCAGGACGCCGAAGTTAGAGAAAAAAAATACGATATTACAATTTTGCGCGGGAAGCTCTCAGTTTCTGCACTTGCAATACATTGAAAACAATGACTCGCGTTATCTCGTGGAGATTAAACGGAGTCATTTCGCTCTCCTCTCATTAACGTAATTACCTCCTACCGTGTATTTCTTCTTCTTTCTACTCTTTTTTTTTCTCTTTAGCATTATCGATTAAACTTTCAACAATCTGTTGTTCAATCTGCAATAGATTGTTACCAAGGCAGAAAAAGTCTGATTCTAAAGACAAAATGATCTTACAACTTATCGTGAGGGTGTTCCTTTTTTACGAAAACGTAAGTCATATCAATTATCGATGAGAACAATAAATTAGATATCCCCTTCTTTGATGAGAAAAGTGTTCGTCGTAAGATATTGTATTTTCGTAGAATATGCGTATGTCACGATTTGACAGTAGAAGACTTCGAACTTTATCTTCGAGAATGCTAAAGCGGTATGATAAAATATTAAATGGCAAGCGAGCGCGTCAATTTTGACGATAGGCGATTTCTATATCGTGATCGCGCGAAGAAAAATCACACAGAGATTTTCATCCATTAGGAAAATGTGGCGACACACTATTGCGGATTGTTGCGACTTGATCCATCGTCGAAGTCTCAACATTATTTCTATGTAACGTTGTTCTTCCGTTAGTCTTTCTGTTCGCCGTCGAGAAGCGTCAAATGAAAAAAGAACAAAAAAAAAAAAACAAATACGTAACGATAAGGGTAATTCATGTTCGAGCTTACCCTCGATTCTCTTCCCCAACGCAGTCGCGTCTTCTCGACCCCTCTTTGTCCCTTCCTCTATCTTAGAATCCCATTTCCTTTATCTTCCTCGGCCAGAAATCGATTTACGTTAGGAAGCCTTTACGAAAACAGGGTCATAAATACTTACGTATAATACGAGTATTTTAAATTTTTAACGCGAAAGAAAAACTAAGAAAGAAAAGGGATAAACAAAATGAGGTGTAGTAGTGCGATGTAACAAGAAAAAAAAGAGAATAAAATTTTTTACAAAAAAAAAGATAATGTGAGGTGTAAAATGTCGCGTGTACGATTTGCGACTGCGTCTTTCAATGCGTAGAGATCGTTGCCCTTTGTAACATGTGTCGTCCCGTGGACACGCCGTGTCTTGCGCGCAGAGAGCGCAAGATGTGATCTCATAGTCGAGTTTCTGCGAACCTCTTGACCTTTTCAGCATCCCTAACCGGATGGACAGACCGAGTGTCTTTAATTTGATTAATTTTATACGTCACGAGATTTTACGATGTCTGCTTTTAACGTAATTCGTAATCCTTGCTTTCAAAAATCCAATGTGTGACAATACACGGTCGACCAATAGTATTTATTAGATGTGTAACGTGGCTGTTGAAAGGGTCGAGCGTAGGGATACGCCACATTCGATCGCGATACGCACGTGAGTCGGTCGTCGCGAGATCGCAGAATAAAGTAAACGATATTACGAGATGAATCGCAGAGGGGGGGGCACATTGAAAGTACCGATCGCGACGAGATTCGACCGAGTGCACGCGCGTCGGAGACCAAAGGGATCTCCCACGAAAATGTATCCGCGATGTCTTCCTCGCGATCGGTCGCCTCGCAGCGTAAAGTACATTATTCCAGGGTAAAGTTTTGTAAAATCGTCTGGTACGCAATATTTTATGTAAAAAGCAAAAAACACACGTAACGAGACACACTTAACAACCAACACGTTCACACGGAAAACACATGAGCATGACGAGTGAAGAGAAAAAGGGAAAACGAGCGAGAGAATGAGAGAGCGTGAATGGAAGCTAAAAAGAAGAGACACTTTCGTGATGATCGTACTACCAAGAAGAATGAGAGAGACGAAATAAAACACCTGCTGTAGGCCGGCGATACGTAACATACGTATACGTATGCGCATATATACATACATGTATACAAGATACAATTACACCGTAAGTATATATATAAGAGATACTTATACTTTATATATAGCTGCATTCGTCGTGTCATTACGTGTACAGGGCTTGCGAGCGTTGACAGGTGATTTGTCTCGGCTAGCGTGTTAAGGATCGCATGGACGAAAGAGAGAGAGAGAGAGAGAGAGAGAGAGAGAGAGAGAGAAAGGGAAAGAAAAAAAAGAAAGGGAACGGAGAATGAGAGGGTGCGTGTGCGTGTGCGAGGAGAGGAGAGGAATAAGCTATATCTCTTATTAGTCGGCGTTACATATCTTCGACTCGTTTGCGAAACGTCACAATCGTTCAAAATCGTTGCAAAATACCGACGTCAGCAAAGTATTGACATGTGGCAGGAAACGAAAAACGCTAATGGTAGTGTGGGAGGCCTGTAGCCCGGGTTCATTCGCCGCACGTTTAACGATAAGCGTGGTTGTCTCCTCTCGCGTCTTCATATTTAATAAAAAAGAAGGAAAAAGAAAAAGAAAAAAGATTAAGATCAATCACGATGATCCTGAAGAACATGACTATGATTTATACAGATCTTGCCTACGGACCAGTTGCAACAATGTTGGTAAAACAATATATATTACGTTCTCCCTGCCTATTTTACAAATAAGGCTACGATATAGAAAGGACCACGTGATAAGGATTATTTAATTAAGAGTATAATACGACATCGTTGTTGCAACGCAGGTCCCAAATGGCATCGACCACCGACGTTTCGTATCGGATATATAGATGCTCTTTCTAGCTTATAAACGTAACAGGCATTCTGGATCCTCTCCGACAGCCGCGTTTAACGTTACCCGGGCGCGGAGAGACTCGGGCTAAAACGCGAATAGACTCGTAGGGAAGAACACGTAGACCCTCGCCCAACGTCAACCTACATATCAAAATTTAGTTAACACCAGGGAAATCTTCCTGAAAAGAAAAAAAACCCAGAGTTTTCATCCCGATCCTCCCGCAGATCAAAGTCGGAAAAACTTGCACGGTTCTAGAGCACGAGTGAGGTAGAGAGGACATCGTTGATCGGGGCACACTCCGCCTCTAGAGTATAGCCCGAGGATTCTGGGAAACTATAGCTTTCGGAACCCCTCGACCCCTTATTCTCGCGACTCTCAACCCGGGACTGACCCCCCTCGTCTTCTCATCCTCCATTCCCCCCCCCCTCCTCACTCCGAGCCTCCCCGACTTCCTCCCGGTGCATCCTAGGTTTAGAAAATATATTTGTATTGTCAGTTATCACACACTACTAACACTAATACTTACTACTACGATCTATAACTATAATGATTCTTATTATTATTAATACTGCTACTGTATCACACCTCTCCATAGGTCGCGTAAAAACGACATGCCCTGTTGTTGTTGTTGGATTAATTATCGATCACGCGCGCGGGAACGAGAAGTAACGCGAAAGAAAAAGAGGAGAGAGAGAGAGAGAGAGAGAGAGAGATGAATTCTTTCGAAAGGAGATCGTTGACTGCGTGAGTTTTTCGCTTTGTGTTTCTAGGTTTCTCAGTTTCTTACAGATCACACACACGTGTTGTAAAGTAGAGCTTACCTACACTTGACGGCTTATTATTACTTCCACACACTGTTGCATCGTTGTCACTTTCGGCGCTCGGTTACACGCACTGAGAGAAAAAAAAAGTTTTAATTACGCTGAAGTTGCCTTAATTAATTAAGATAACGATAATTTCCTGCAATTAGTTCGGATGTGAGAGCATTCTGCTGTAGAAGAGTGACAATCGTGCTCGTTATTAATGTCGATTGTTCTCGTATATGCAAAAATATTTAATATATAAACTATTAGCTGTGCCAAGTAGTGTTTTTGTAAAAAAGAAAAGAAATAAAGATTATTGCTGCAAAATGAAAGTATAATCCATTTCAATAAATTCACCTGTCGGAAGTGTTGTCGTGGCAAAAAAAGGACGCGGATCGATAACCAGTTAATTCGTAGAGGATTCGTAGAGCACGTTGCCTTAATGCAATATATGCATGTGCATCTTCCTTTTTAACATCGCAGTTTGATCTATACGCGCAATTGAAAGTGCAATCGACTTGCGATTTTCTCTCAGTGAGACTCTTCGTGGAGGAGCGATAGATTTAAAGAACGTGACGTACGCGCGCGATGAAAACTTGGCGAGATGTATAAGTATAATAATGCGCGATCGGAGAGTACGCTGTCACCGTCATTGTTAAGGATAGTTACGATAATTAATTTCCTCGCCTCTATCTTTTATCGACGATCGTTCATCGTCGGGATACGTGTTCAAGGCGTTCAAGCGTATAGTTTCCGTCGCATATTACGAATTTCTTACACACGGTCGTGACTTTTGTACAGGATCATACACGTCCTCACTTATTTATTTCGGAAAATGACGACAATTATATCATTTTTTATTATGTATGAGTTATTTGCTCGGGATAAGAAACGATACTGTGTAATTCACATTTATTCTAAGGTGTTTGAGAAAAAGAGCGTAAAGATGCACAAAACAAATGTATAATCATGAATTTTATAAAGATACAGTACATTAAATGAAACTAATAAGACTCTGAGGGACCATCAAATTGAATTTATCCATGTATAGAAATAGCGCATGCACCTTTCAAAAAAGATCTATGATTTTTTATTATTCCTATAACTACCAGAGAATGTCAGCTATATCCGCTATATATTTGCATATCACACGTAGTATTAAACACGGTCGTTCAATTATTAATTTGATTTATTGTGTATGGAAATGAAAAACCTGTAGTGTGTTATCAAAGTGTTAGGATGAAGATCATTTGGCGGCATTTAGTGTTTAAGGGTGAACTATATGTACACGTCTTTTTTTTTTAACTTTAATAGAGATCATGCGTTTAAACTCAGTGTTATTGTACATTTAGTCTTATTTTACGCTTCCTTTTCAAGCACCCTAGAACCAGTCGCTCTCAAACGATACGGGAGAAATTAATGAACAGAGTCAAGCGGAGATCTGATCATTAAAATTCTGATTCTGACGCATTATTTGAGGGTTGATGTTATACGTGATTCTTGTAATTTATTACGCATGAGCGAGTCACATCAACCGCTAAGAAATAAGCGTGAGATTCGGCAAGCTCTATTTTCTGGTCGCGCCATTCAATAGAGATGCAATAAACTGAAAGAGAAAGATAAGGGGGGGAGAGAGAGAGAGAGAGAGAGAAATACATAAATGTGATATCTTTTAAATACTTTTGAATTAACTTTTCTGGAAAGAGAAATAACAAATTTCTCTTACAGTATGTAAAAATATTCCACCTCTTCGACATATATAAAATACACTAGATTACTTATTTAATTAATTTACTTATAATTACGCTCATACGAAAGACGCTCATCTAAAGCAGATTTTATTCAAAGCTCTATTTTGTAATTCTCATATGATCTTGTATCGAATATTTTTTTAGCGGTCAGAGATACAGAGCGAACGCGAGAAAAAGAAAGCAAGAGTTTGAAAGAGAGAGAGAGAGAGAGAGAGAATGAGCGAGATTGGGAGAGAAGTCGCAGATGTACCGCTCGTATAGAGACTCAAGGAGAATTCGGAATTGCCAAATCGTTAGATGACTCATAATTTGAAAGAGGAGCAATTTTCAGATGATTATCTCAAATAATCAAATTACGATTATTTCAGGTGATTATCGCGTATCAGATAATGATACGAAAGAAGATAAACGACGCGGTTTTCTTCGAAGATTGTTTCTTCCTTTGCGCGCTTGTCACTAAAATGCAAAGATTGAAAAGGGTATATTATCCTGCCTCTAAAGTATACTCGCCATATAACGATTTGGCAGCTTTTATATCCCCTTAACGTTCGTAAGGGCAATAAAACAATGTACATTTTTCGAATACATCTGTATTTGAATGTGCAAGTTGCATAAAAAGACAGATTTTTTAGATATCGCACTGTCATATTTATTATTCTATGATAACGATCGAGATCGGCACGCGGGTCGACCGCACTCTCGAGATAGCGCATTCGCACCAATATATTATTGTGTGGCGAACGTCTATCAATTTTCTTTTTTTTTTTTTTTTTTTTCTGAAGATCCACAACAGCACGCGAGTGCGGTCGATCGAGCGCCATTATGCGAATTAATATTATTAATAATAAAAAGAAGACAAATCGTACGCATTGTTCTTTCCAGTAAGAGAAGAAACAAGGTTTTCGGTGTTTTCACTACGATTGATAAACGATTCTATTATTGCATATAATATTATATTAATAACGATATTATTGCTGTAATGTTTGTTTTTGGTTATTAAAGTGTGTATATAGCAATATATTCTAGAAATGACCGCTCTTGTACATTTTTTTACCTTATTACCTTTTTGACCTTACTAATCGTTATCAAACATTTTCTGTGCCCTAGATTCTTATGTATTTTTATTTTATACCCTTCTTTTAATCTTCTCTTTTCTTAGGAAGTTTGCTGCAGCCTTTTACTATAGTTCTAGGTATTCATTCATCCGGCATATTATGTCTTTTTATAAATTATTTCGATGTTACATAAAATTAAGAAGAGAAAGTTTATCCCATCATTAAGCCATGGAACATGCAGAGATGGTAAATATATTTAAATCATTAAGATGGTAAATATATTTAAATTAATTTAATGCTTACGTTATATATATATATGTCTTTTATTATATGTATATCTTACAAAATTCTCTCTTGCATTATTTGTCTCTTACATTTAAAAAAAAGTAATCGAAAAATTGTATATCTGAATCGGTTTCCAATAATGTTAATGTTAATATTAAAATTGGCTATTTTCTTACAATCCTTTTCGGTCTGAATCTTTCTCTCACGCCATCATTGAAGCCATCTCTGTTCCTTGCGAGTTCTATAGCGTAAAACTGTATCCTGGTTGTTAGTATGCTGTTCTGCTCCGAATAATCTCCGGTGCAATCTGCTCTCAATAATGTACCAAAACTATAGTCCTCCACAACGTCCTTAAACTGTTCACAGAAGAACCTCCACTTTGTCTTCCCCTCTAGAGATTTCAATTCGTCTTCGTCCACTTTATCCACTTTCATACTGGGAAAGGTATCCTTAAAAGTCTTATAGATCTGCTCGTCGTGAGGTGTCAGTTTCAAAAGCTTTGGATCAACCGAGCATAAAATCTGAAAGACGATATTTCTATCACTTATACTTTACTTATCTCATAACTTCTACGTGTGTAATAACTGTATAACTTACATTGAAATAAACCTCTGCATGTTCCATGGCTTTCATTGCCCACATTGCCTCCAGAGACGGCTAAAATAGAAATATGATGAAAACAAAGAGAACAAAAATATTTCCATATATATTTATAATGTTTTCTTGCAATATATAGTAGATATTACTTGGACGTTGTACTCACATCATTTTCAAATTCTTCAGCGGGTCTCGACAGCACGCTGGTACCAGCGATTAATTGATCTGCCGTCTTAAATATACAATTAATTACATATATAATCAAACACTTCTCACAAATTAACTTATATAAGTATCAAATAAAATATAAATAAAACAAGGGAGGAATTATCTAATAAATATTATTGAAATAATTATTTACTAAATATGCGAACAAATCTTAATCAAGTAAGATTTTCAACTTAAATAATTGCCAATTATTCAACAATTCTTACATTGTAGTTTTGTTCGCGTTGGACATGATCGTCTAGGTTATAAAATTATTATCGTGAACGTCGACGTGTGGAAAGAATAATTCACTTACCACGTTCCCTATTTGCGCCATTATATGTGTATTCGCAGCTCTTCAATAAGAAAAATTCATAAAATATCCTACGTCCTTGTATTATAAACGATATACGTCGTAAACAACACGCGCAAGGACGCATATGACGCTATATTGCTAGTCTTTTTTGTGAGACTGTCATTGACTGTCAGCCGGCATCGGCAGCCGGCAGCCCCTGTATACACTACCGCCAGTATGTTGCGTACATCCATTTTCGAACGTGGTACTACGTAGCCACGTTCATTTTCCGACACTGCCGATAAAACAATGTATATTATTTTGGTGCGTGTCCGTGCTACATCTGCAACATATATGTATACATATATACGTACGGACATGCGATTTTAATGCAATATTTCGACATTTTAGAACACTCTGAACATATTAACTTCCGCAAATTTGGAGATATCTATCTATTTCTAAATTTATTATATTTTTCAGTCTTTTCTACCCCTATTTCATATATAATTCTCTTAAATTCGGTTGATTAGACTTAGCTTTATATGCGATCAAAGTTATGGATCTTTGATCGCGTATAAAGCTGGGTCTAATCAACCAAATCTTAAAAAATTATATATGAAATAGGGGTAGAAAAGACTGAGAAATATAATAAAATTAGAAATAGATCGATATCTTCAAATTTGCGGAAGTCAGAGCAAGCACGGACATCAAATCTGCATGATACATAATTGCGAGTAATACACGTGAGAAATACCAATAGGGCAAAATACAAAATCTTTTTTAATTCATCTTTCTATCATTTACGGTTGCCGAGATATAAGCGTTTTACGAAAGTAAAAAATCATTTTACGCCCGATCGTTACGGCACGCGCGCCCTTTATCATGTTAAATAAACGGAAGGACGTACGTGTTAGTAACAAAATCGAGATATTCCAATAGCGCGGAGTATAAACTAAACAGTCCTTTTTGAATCATCTCTATATCTTGGGTGGTTGCCCAGATATTTGCGATAAACGATAGGGAAGACTTTTTTTCGCGCCAAGCCAGCGACACATGGCCTTGACCTACTTTCGACGAACAGCTGTACATTATTGATTTTTACTTTCTAAATTGGCCTTGACCTAGATCACCGAGTCCGGGAATGCCGGCCGGCGCGCGGCGTGTGTGTGTGTATATATATATATGTATCCGTAAAATTCATAAATATTTCGATGTTTTTGCTAACTGATTTATAAGGTTTATTTTAAGTAGCGAGAGGCCTGTTTTCAAGCAGCGTCGTTTACGCTGTCACAGCTTCCTCCCTAATGTGAGATGTATTATTAATGATGTTGCAATCACATTAGCGCTAATTACAATATTTTATGTCGTTTTTGAATAATGTTTATATCTGATGTGGTGGTTGCAGAGATACATATAAGAATGTATTAATCGTTGGCTAGCATTATGCAACAATATTCTGAGACTTTTTACCGTTTAATGTTGTTCGAGCAGAGATCATGCACTATGTTAAAGGGCACATAACAATGTTAACGTAACGTCATTTTTTAAGAATTCTCTAAAATTCGTATGCTGATTTAGGAAACGTTTTTATTGTGGTTTTTTATTATTCAATAACGTTTTAAAACATTTTATTTTAAAATCTTTGAATCGCATATTGTTTATTGGCATAAAGGCATAAACAATGTACTATTAATATTTTTAATATACCTTAACCAAAAAAGATCCGACGGCAACGGTAATCACCGATAGGATATTAATTATTGCATACTCGTATATTAAATCAACATGACAGCACGTGTTCGTATCGATCAAATAGATTTTGCAATATACGAAGATTCTCCTGATTATAAAATAGTACCTTTAATTTGTTGGCAATTTAATTTGTTTATTAATTAATGAAACAAACTATTCCCTGAAACCACGAGGTATACTTCGTTGGATAAAACATTCATTACAGTTGATTTCAATTTGTTATCATCTTATTGTTAATCTTGCAATATACACATATATGCGTACGCGTGAATTATAGAATACATATATGTATCACATAAGCAAATGTTATTAATAAGTACATATTAATTTAATGAACAAAACATATTAGTATTAAATTATTATTAAGTAATAGTGAAAAATACATTATGTATTCGTTGACACGCTTGAAAGATCATAAAAGTTATGAAAAAAATTTTGAGTAGTGAGAAAAGCGAGAATCGCGAGTTTGGAGTCGTCTGTAATTCCTCAGAAATCGCTCCTGTTACGCGGGAAGCATGATAAGCAAGGAAGTTGCACTGCAGGAGGTATTCGAACAGCGCGCAGCGGCAAAACGAGTTTGCAGTCGTTTGTAATTCCTCAGAAATCGCTCCTGTTACGCGGGAAGCATGATGAGCAAGGAAGTTATTCCGGCAGCGCGCGGCACGCCTACCCCCACTTATTACCCACCGCCGTCGGAACGGCGCGCGGTACGGATGCCCCCAGCCCAGCCAACACGACGGCCAATCAGAACGCTGGCGGGTATGCACAGAAGGGGCAGTAGGCTCCCGCGCTCTGACCAATAGCAGCGTTGAGTTCGCGGAGGCAATGTGGGGAGGCAACACCCTCGCTCAGAATACCTCCGTCAACCTCCTTGCCTAACATGCTACCCTGATACTTTTGCCGATTTAAACAGAGTTTTCGACGCCGAGAATCGCCATTTTCACCTAACGGGCCATTTTAATATGTATACTTTCAACCATTTTTATGATCTGTTGTGCACCTCTACGATACGTAATCAAATTCTTCTAATTGTTTAATTTTAACCTATTATTGAAATATAAAATTTCTTTTATTATGATATTCATTAATTTATATATTCGTTTAAATACAAGTAATATTCACACTTATGCGCGGCGCGCAAAACGCTCCAATTCATTTCTCACGCTAAATACATGACATAGAGAATTGAAGGAACACGTAATGTACATGTTTTCCACGAAATAGCGAAATACATTACAAAGACTTATATTATTTTGCTAAAAAATTTCTAATTATTTAATAAAGATTAACAGCAGAGATTATAGTTGTGTCAACGTATATTTTCTGAGACTCGTTTAGAATCGGGTTACGGAATTCGGAGCTCTGTTTCTCTCGTCAATCACCATTTTGATAGCATTCTAAAACAATTCTATCATCTATTTCGCTTTTCGTTCCCATTTCCAAATACAAGATATTACAAGATATTACAAGTATAAAGATGTTTCTACAGATGTTTCTTGAGATTATTCATGCAGCGTCGTCTGTCGGAAATCTGAGCTGACATTTTTCTTGACGTCATAAAATAATTTATTTTTGAAACTCTTTCTTGTTGAAATTATTAGAAGAATGCATAGTTTGCATTAAAGGATACTTAATTGACATTATATCAACATAGAAATATGTCTCGTGAATCGTCCAGTACTGTATATGTCGGAGTTTAGTGCTTCATCTCTTTCATGGAGGGATCACCGTTATTAAAAAATATTCTAAAGCTTCTTATCGTTAAATTAATTATTACTAGGTAATGTGCTTTGCATTAACCTTTTCGCTCCTATAACGCCGGCTATAACTGGACGAACGACACGCCTAATCTCAAGAAATACGTTTATCTTATCATTGTTATGTGTCCTTTAACGTGAGGCATGCTCTCTCAAACAAGAATAAACGATAAAGAGTTATAAAATGCCTCTGCATAATGCTAGCCAACGAAAAAAAGGAAGCTACGAATGCCGTCGCTCGCGCTCGGCGAGAATTAGGTATAGACGGTCCGAAATGCGACGAACGACACGACTAATCTCAAGAAATATGTTCATTTTATCATCGTTATGTGTCCTTTAACGTGAGGCATGCTCTCTCGAACAAGAATAAACGATAAAGAGTTATAAAATGCCTCTGCATAATGCTAGCCAACGAAAAAAAGGAAGCTACGAATGCCGTCGCTCGCGCTCGGCGGGAATTGTATAGAGGTAGACGATCCGAAATGCTACGACACTGGGACATATCTCGAGAAATATATTTATTTTAACATTGTTATGTATGCTTTAATGCCAGACTTGCTCTCCCAGATGTAATTAGACGCTAAAGAGTTTAAAAATGTTGCTGCATAATGTTAGATAACAATTAAGAAAAAGGTAGCTGCGAATAATACAGGCGGCGTTGGCTGCAAATAAATCTCGAGAAATACGTTTATTTTAATATTGTTATGTATTCTTTAATGCGAGGCATGCTCTCTCGAATGTGATTAGACGATAAATAATTATAAAATGCTATTTCATAATGCTAGCCAACGAGAGAGAGGTAGCTGCGAATGCCGACGGGCGGCGTTGGACGACAAAGTCGGAGCTCCGAAATATCACACGCGACACTAAATAAATCTTGAGAAATACGTTTATTTTAATATTATTATGTATCCTTTAATGCGAGGCATGCTCTCTCGAATGTGATTAGACGATAAATAATTATAAAATGCCGTTCTATAATGCTAGCCAACGAGAAAAAGATATAGCTGTGAATGCCGACGGGCGGCGTTGGACGACTGTATTCGGAGCTCCGAAATACCACACGCGACACCAAATAAATCTCGAGAAATACGTTTATTTTAATATTATTATGTATTCTTTAATACGAGGCATGCTCTCTCGAATATAATTTAGATGATAAATAATTATAAAACGTTGTTGCATAAGACTAGCTAGCGAGAAAAAGGTAGCTGCGAAATGCCGACGGGCGGCGTTGGACGACAAAGGCTGTGGTCCACTTGACGCTACATCAAATCTGCACATACACATATATACGTACGGACATGCGATTTTAATGCAATATTTCGACATTTTAGAACACTCTGAACATATTAACTTCCGCAAATTTGGAGATATCTATCTATTTCTAAATTTATTATATTTTTCAGTCTTTTCTACCCCTATTTCATATATAATTCTTTTAAATTCGGTTGATTAGACTTAGCTTTATATGCGATCAAAATTATGGATCTTTGATCGCGTATAAAGCTGGGTCTAATCAACCAAATCTTAAAAAATTATATATGAAATAGGGGTGAAAAAGACTGAGAAATATAATAAAATTAGAAATAGATCGATATCTTCAAATTTGCGGAAGTTAGAGCAAACACGGACATCAAATCTGCACATACACATATGTATGTATATTGCACCAAAATGATGTTTTATCGGCAGTGTCGGAAAGAGAAAAAGTGAGCAAGGGAGAGAGGGCTATTAGATATTTAACATATGTATAATATAAATATATAAAATAAGTTAATATTTATCGTACTTGCGCCAGCCGCCCGAGCCGCCGCACAGTCGGGCGACTGGCGAAAAGTCGAACGCGATTGGGTCGTGAGTCGAGCCCCCGGATCTGGCCAATCACGTTCCGCCGCTCGAGATTCTTTCGCTCTCTTCTCCTCAATTACATTGTAATTGTAATACATTAACACTTTCACCATGCATTCACCGCGCCATTAAGAAACAATTAGAACAACGGGAAAAAACTCTCGCAACGATCGAAGGTATCCGTTATTCGCGTTCCTTTCAAACATAAGGATTTATAATATTTATATTATTTACATGATATATATTATATATATTGATCCTGATAGTAGATAATGAAACGTACAATTACACTTTTGAGAATAAAAATAATCTACTTTGAGCCCTATTAAATTTCAATGTACCCGCATTCCGATGCACAATTGACGTTCTCAAATTGAAGAATAATTTACAATATTAACGAAAATCTGTCGCAGAATATGCAAAAAAACAATTTAACACAATGTCCATTAAGCATTTTAAAGGCCGAAGCATAATGTATAAGCATAAAAAAATTGATTGGTCTATTTTCTTATATGGACCAATCAATTATTTTCTTATACTTATATTATGCGTTATGCAAAAGTCTGATGTGCATGCTTCGGCCTTTTTATGCTTCTTGCGAAAATTAAATGCTTATTCGACTTCTTTATTCATGTTTTTATTCATACTTTTGAGACGTTTGTTTAGCTGTTTAAAAAGATTCTTATATTAATACAAGCCATGTTATTCGTGATGTGCAAAATAATAAAGATTTTTTGTCTCTTTGCGCGACTATCCACTAGACATATCACAAGATTCACAAGAAGCGATTATCGATTAGATAACGATATATTCAGGACAGAGACCACGCCGCTATCGTCGACGAATGGCTGTCAGAAAGAGTTTGTTCGCGTTCGGGAAGACCCGAGCGAAGAACTACCTTCTCAGGTAAATTGCACACGATAGTGCAATGTGACGTACGCGATTGAGTCTTGACAAACAAAAAAATCTCTTTCAGTCGCGCAAAGTCATCTCTCTCTGTGCACGACAGGAAAACTTTCGTACGCACGTAAGTACGCAATTTCTGTCGTGTCATTAAGCAAAAAAAGATCCCAAACGAAAGATTACGCAACTAAGTACAAACACCGCCGTGGACGACGGCAGTTCGATTAAAATAAATCGCGAAGGCCGTTAAAAAGAAGTATTCTTTGTAAATGTCAGACCAGAGGAAGTGTCAGTTCCCCCTCCGAAAATACGCTTCTCTCGCCCGATTTTCTCCTCGAAGGAGACGGGGGGAATCTAGATAAACTAGAGCAAAGGCTGCAACACGACGGGCGAGCACCACGTTCTCCTCCTTGACGATCCGACGGCAAAACCCACTAGTCACGCTCGTGATCTGCTCGTGATCGGGGCAGTCGATTTCACATCTCACCGGCGCGGCGTGCGATCGGAGCTGGGCGGCTCACATTTCTTCTCGAGAAAAATCTCGCTTCCCTTATCGGGATTGATTTTGTCAACAGCTGCAAAATACGGCGCGCTCTTCCCTGCCCTAGCTAGCGCAGAGAGTTATGACGTGTTCGCGCCGCGATATCGATACGAAATCCGGACAAGCAAATCAACTAGCAAATCGTCCAGCTAATTATTTAAGTGTCGATTCGTCAACGAAATGGGCAGCGGACACTCCAAAGACAATAATGCGCAACGAAACGGCAGGATGTAAGTGCCTTTGTCTTGTTTGTACTTACCTTAATTGCGGCTAACTTCCTCTCTCTTTCTCTCTCTCTCTCTTGATGATAAATAGGATTTTAGAATATGTATCGTTAAAGAAAGAGAAAATAGAATTTAAAAATAAGCACTTTGATGTGAAATGTTGTAACAACAGTAACGCAGAATAAATAAAACTAACATTTTAGATTATTATTATTGGCTTAAGCTATAAATATATTATGTAACTTATTCCTGCACAGCACAGGATAAATATCTTAAATCCTCAATCTTACTAATAATTAGTTTTTGAGTGGTTGCATCATTTAGGGACGTTTAGAAAAAGATATTTGCGTCGAAAATGTATGTGACTCAACTTGTACTTCATATTGCCTCATATTGGTAAAAGAATTTTTAATATTTCCTCATTTTACATATCTTGTAATAACTTTTACACGATAATGCCGTCTGAATTTCGCATTGGCTAAAGATGCATCGCGTGAATCGTGCGATCGGTATATCACGCTGGTGACTAAAAGAGTTTAAGGCCATCGCGACACGTACGCGTCGCGTTATCGCGTCTCATCGACCGCATCACTTGTCCACGCTGATAACTTTGTGCAAGGATAAACACGAAGCATGAGACACCACGGTGTCTTCCGTCTTCCGATCAATCTTTCCATTTCGCGATCCAGCTCCGAGAGGGGGAAAGTAAATTCTGATCAAATATTGGCGCTCACATATGAGCGAGATACGTCCTTGCCCCCGGATACGCTGTACGGGGGAGATAAGAAACAGCCGCGAGAAGCCGCGAGACGTTTAGTCTATGCAAAGCATGTCTACGAAGCAGCTTTTGACGCCGCTCGGCTGTCACTTGACGAGTTTCCTCCGTCAATCGAGCGGCCTGCGTTACGATACCTGCGACCTCGAACCTGCAGAAATCTACCGTCAGCATCAGCCGTCCAACAACAGGTAAAATCGATGTGAATTCCGCATCGAAGTCCGTGGACGTTGCCCGAGAAACGCGCAAAATCCCCCGCGTCATCGCCGTTTCGTTGAATTTCTTTCTTACCTACTTTTCTTACTTTTCTTACGTCAGGCGAAAGACCGCACTGACCGCAGTTTTTTCCCTATTACGCAATTCGGACACGCGCAAATCATCACCATAACATTCAAGAACAGCTTGCTAGCTCAATTATATGAGCTCAACCAACTACCAGAGCGAGTAAATTAATCTTTGTTGCACAAACTTTGTTGAAGGAAAAGTTCTCCTATCCTTTTTTCTAACTTTTCTTTAATATTTATCGTTAATGTAATTTCTTAATTATTTTTTCTCGTAACGATGCAGCAATTACGCGTCCTGCTTCAATAAAATTTTGCAAAGGGAAAATAATGCGCAGTCACGACGATTGGACGTACACTTTAAACTTTGATCTAGTCAGGGCAAAAGAGAGTACGGGAACGTATATACGTCATCAATCTACATCATTCGCGGACCCTGTCGAACTTTGTCCCCGTCACGATAGTGTTTTCTAAAATTCTAATATCGACATGTCTGCAGTCGTTTGCATGTTTTTCTCACGATGAATCAAACATGACATTTGTTATTCCGCAAATGCACAACGCGTGATTACGCGATAAATGCGCGTGCGTTAAACCGTGCCCCCTCGCAGGTGCGTATCTGACAAGATTGCACCCCCAGAATATACCCGATATCGAATATGTCCGAGAGAAATAAAAATTCTGAAATTTTCTGCAGAAATTTTATTGAAAACGCCACGTTCGATATTTATCCTTATTGAATGTGTTTATAAAACGTAAATTGTGTATTATATTACACAATATAATACGATGCAATATTTTAAAGATTTGAAGCACTGATAAGATGCGTTCGACGTTGATTATGTTGTGTCTATCAGTTACGTGTCAACGTATAGTACAATGAGTAAAATGCGCTTGAGGTTAAAGGATCAATGATTGAAGGTCGCTGGCACGGCGCGCGGCGGTGTTGATTTATTCTACCCCTTTGATTTCGCCGACGCGACGCGTCATGTCGCGTCACGTCACGTCACCGTGTCACCTCACTTCGCTATCGCGTTGCCTGTTCCCTGTCCTACCATCTTACCGCGAGTTTGCGCGTGGTCCGCTCAGACAAGTGGCATTCGTTCGCAGGACCCAGAGCAGTAGCCAGCCCGACTGTAGTAGGAGCAAAACGTCAACCATGTCGAGCTTGGAGCGCGATCAGCTGGGCCAGCGAGGTAGCGGCGACGCGGCCTGCGCCGCCGGCCTTCTGCGTGGCCTCGACCACATCAGGGACCCGCAGCTCAACAAGGTAGGCCGTTGTCTGTCGCGCGAGAAAATGCCTTGCGCTTGCCATTTCGCCGCTTGAGATAAACGCCGCTTGCCGCTTGTGATAGACGCGAGCACGCGTACCGTCGCCGTTACGGATCCGCATAACACGGACTTGACTCATTGTCAGTACAGTACGCGGAAGTCTATTTAAAGAAAGAAAAAGAGATGACGAGAGGAGGAACGTAACGAGCGCATTTTATCAAAGACGAAATTATTTTAACTTTAAACATCCTTCCGGTGCTCTCGTTATCATTCACAAGTGAACACGTACTTATATTTTCATTTTAAGTGACGAAATATTTGTCATTGTGTGTGTATGTCACATGCAGGGCTTTTTGTAAGATAATGATTTATACACGGCCGGTCGTGTAAAATTACCCGGAATAGGAAGATTCCGAGAAAAACGCTTTAACCAGACACTTGGATCCGGTTTAAGGAAATATATGACTTGATTCTTCTCCTGTGATTCCTTAAATCTTCTCGTCACTGTAAAGAATAAAAAAGTGAAGATTTTAATAGCCGATAAAGCTGATTTTGAAAATTAATTTCACGTATGTAATTTTACGTAAGATTACATCGCGTCACCTTAATGATTGAAGTAAATATTAGTAACTGATGAGTAATCTCCAATTATATTGATTCGCTGATCTGATAATTTATACCAGATAAAAGAGTTCGCAAATGGTTTGCGAAGCGAAATCTAAGACTTTGCTGCATGCAGCAATTGCGTACGTACGGCGAATCGGATTGCAACTCGACAGCAGAATGCAAGATGACTACGCGAAATACCTCGCGGTAATTGCCCCCCGCGCTTGCGCAATCTCGAAACTCAATATAGTTAAGTGTCCCATTCAGAGGGTGATCACAGCCCTGAAGTTTCACAATCTTATTTCTAAATTTCTTCCAAGTTATCCGGTCACCATTGAAATCGCATGTTTAGTTGTCTTCAATTACTTTGCGAGATAAAGAAAATGCAATTTTTTCAATCCTTTTCAAAGGCTCTTTGCTTCTCCTTCTGAAGTTACCTGATGGACATAAAAAATTTTCATCCACTTTTAATTCAGAAAAATGTCGATTCAACGGCTCTGAAAGCATTTTTAACTGTATCTTTCAGATTGTAAAAAGTTACTTTGATATTTTTCGCGATATCATTTATGAAGCAAATGAGATTCGGGAATTGATTATAATCAATCGAAATTCTCCAGCGGAAAACTCGAGCGCACAAATATTTCAAAGAAAATAAAACATATTCTCTCTTTCTCTCTGTAAAGCACCTAATATATCTGTGAAATCATTCGCGAACGTTTCGCGCGGGCTCGTTTTTGCTAAGCAACGGGTACACGTAATACTTGGGGTAGGTCACGGAGTCACTTTATATTCAAGAATTCAAGAATAGGGCTGCCTATCGATCCGTGCACAGACCGAAGGGTCGCCGTCACGGGAGTCAAGAACCCCAGCAACCGTTTCCACGGTCGGTTGTTTGTCATGGGATACGAAAATCCCGAGGGAAAAGTTCGGGTAGTGAAAGTGCGACGAGATAATGGAGACCGACTGGTGGAATCTCGTTCCGGATCAGAACCGAGCTACGCGCATCCCTGAGGCACTGCTCGCTCTGGATGGCAGGGTACTCGTTCAGCTCGTTCTTACTTGCGCTTGATTTTGCGATCTCATTTACGTTCGGACCGAAGCCCTGGACTTTCTCTTTTGTAAATCTCGCCGAAATCTCAACTTTCTTTTTCCCGCGATAACCAAACAAAACTTTCCCTTTATAATTGTCTTGACGCTTGAAAATATATAACATTTATGTCTTATTAATATTGTGAGATTCACTTATTGTCCATGCATTAAAACGAATATTTTAATTTTAATGGTTAATTTTAATTTAGCTTATTCTTTTTATCTTTTCCTAATTCTAGATCTATAAGAAGACACAATTAAATATGCTTTAATATTAATTACTATTGACACGTGTCTATTGCAATGATAGTCGTTAAAAAATATATTTATATCTTATTAATAATATTATTGCAATAAGGAACAAAGGTTACAAATAGTTGTATAATAATTGGAAGTTAATCACCATGGAGAAAATGAGAGATTCCTATATAGTCGATATAAAAACATGAAGAGAGTGTGATTGGAAAACAATAATTAGCTTTACTTTAGCCATTCTAGACAAACACTTCCACAGCCAGACGGCCTTGTCACTTGTGTCAGCATTATCAATTTACTCATAGCTAGATAAACATACCGCAAAGATTATATTCTATCAAACAAACAAAACTGCGATATTGTGTGGTGATATTAACATTAAGTAAGATAAAACATTTCAAGTGCGTTAAAGAAACTTCCATTTATAAAAATATTTTATTACAAATATTTATATATACATTTTTTTAATAGAAAAAGTCCACTTTCCTAAAAGGGAGACATTGTTGACCTCTCGTCGTTAATTACTCGTTATGAAATATGAAAAATTTTAGAAATTGTGGATAATAATTAACTTTACGTTAACAGATTTATATTCTAAATCTTATTTCTCTTTTATATCCAATTTCAAAATTAAAAAAATAGAATGAAGAACTTAATTTGTTTGAATGCAGAATATTTATTGATAAAACTTAAGATAGAGTTGGTCATCGTTTTAGGGTGTGCATCAAAAAGCGGAGATGACCTCACCTAATGGAAAAGTACTCTTTACGAGCGTTGACCTCTCTATTGAATTAGATTTAATTTTTCATTCAATTCGTTGTGGTGTGACCAATATCATTTATTTCGAAAAAAATCATCTTTTAAAAGCTGATAAAATTATTATATAAATTATGGTTTAATCAGAAACTGATTAAACAACAACAATTGACTCAAGGATTACAAAAACATCATATATCTTACGTATTGACAAATTAAAGTTGTTAAATGCTTTCGCGCAAAACCACATTTACGTCTTATCATCAAGAGACATCTTATGTAAGAACGGATATAAAAGCGGTAGATATGTTATCATGCACCATTTACATTTACCGGCGACAATGCATTGTTATCGAGAACCACACGCGGAAACCTTCGGTCGCACAAAAGTCACAATACTTGTTTTTGACGAGAAAAATTTCCGCAATTTTTTGCAACGTTCTTTGCAGTGTTTCTACAGATACGCGCATGAGAGAGAGTATCGGTATTATTAAATTTATTAATATAATTATCAATATAATTATGCGATAATATTATTCTAGCTTCAACAAACTGTGTTTCAAGACCGACAACAAATTGTATATAAATTCACGCGAAAAATCTTTGTGTTAGACACAAAAGATCCAGCCCGACCGTATATTGGCACATTTTCTTTTAAAAAATATCGATTTTGGATCGAATTAAAAAAAAAGAGATAAATAAAAGAGAGAGATCGAATATCTTATATCGTTTAATAGCGCTGTATGGAAGCAAACTGTGTGGAAGAAAATCAGAAGATGTAAAATGACCATAGCCATCAAGGGAAATATTAACGGATAGTTCGATTATTAACACCAGACCGGACCGGTTTATCACTTTTCGAGAATAATGGACAAGAGCTCGATACTTTTCCGGCATTTAAAAATGAATGAAATCAATGCAAAGCAATGCGGTTCATCAACCGCAGTCGAGATAAGTCGGCGGGATAACAAGTCAGCTCATAAATTACTTATGTTGCTCCTTCAATATTGACGTTTTATTAATTAGAAACATCTATTATGTTATCGCGCGATTCGACGTTATAATTTATTCTGTTGGTCTTACAATTAATCTCGCTTGTCGACATTTAAAAAATGTTGGAAAGATATTATCGCAATGAGAAAACGGGAAAATTATTATAGCACATTTCATTTTTTTAATTTTAAGAATAATTTGTATTTTATTAGTATAATTCTTTCGTTAATTTTTGTAATTGCAATTGTTATCTTGTAATTATTGTAAGAATGTAACATATAATTAACAGAGCTGACGCGAGCAATGTTAATTAATTAATACTTTCTACTAATAGCGAGTTTGCGTTCAAAGTACGAGCGAGCGAAACGTACGCGGGCATTCGTTAAATTTTAATGGTGAAATAATCGTATACCGTGTTGACAATAGCCCGTTTAATCGACCGATAGTTTAAGGATTATCTGGCACAGTCTAACAATTCGCTTTAAAAAAGCATTGGCAGTGTCCCTACAAGATGCAGTTACATCACTATGCCAACGATATATGTGTTACATCTATAATCCAATCTAATATAAAGGGTGTTCTATATTAAACTTACGCGATTATCTCTGAAAGTACTAGCTGTTAAGATATTTCGGATTAAACTTACTCGAGAGAATAAATTAGATATTTAAAACGTCTCTTAAATACAAGGTTTTGTGTTGTCGCTTCAACGTCGATTAAAAGATTAAATAATGCAATCGAATATTTTCTTGATCACTTTTGTGAGATAACGCGTGTTTGTCTGACATCATCCATACAAGCTAGATTAAATTAGACACAATTGCCACGGGCATTTATAATGTCATTAACCTTGAAAGCGAATGTGGATCATGGAAAATGTGAGTCTCGCGGGTAAATTCTGATATATATATTTATCTGAATCACGATCATCGGATGTAACGTTCATGCAACATTAATCAACGCATTTGTAAAAATCAAAGTGGAACGACGATCAGCTGATCACCTTTCACCCACGTTCACTAATGATTGTTGCGCAGTCAGAGCATTTACGGCACCACCAGTCTTTTTAATTGAAGGTCAGAGTCTAGTCTGGTGCTCTGACTCATCGATTAATTTTTTCCGATTTGCGATCTTACAAGAAAAAGAAGCGATAGCGACGCGCGTGCAACCTCAACATTTGAAATAGTCTGAACGATGGATACAATTAATTTTGAAAAACATTTTGATAAATAAAATTAAATCATAGAATTATTAGAGATTTTTAAGAGAGGTAGAGATGCTAGGGTGAGTTTCAATTTCACTTTTTAAACAGTGTATTTAATGATATGACATTATCACGTTTCAGGGCATGGCGTTCACCATCGAGGAAAGGCAGATGCTGGGTATACATGGTCTCCTACCGGCAGCCGTGAAAACCCAAGAAGAGCAGTTAGAGCTCTGCCGTCTTAATCTGGAACGCTATACGGACGATCTCTCGAAATACATATATCTCATAGGCCTACTGGTACATGAACACGGCAGTTATCAGGCCCGCTCCTATCTGTACGCGTTGATTCTCACATTAGGGTCTTGTTCCTTAGGACAGAAACGAGAAACTCTTCTACCGTTTGTTGGCAGAAGATGTAGGTAAAATGATGCCGCTGGTGTACACGCCAACCGTGGGTCTGGCATGTCAGAAATTCGGTCTGGTTTATCGTAGGCCGCGCGGCCTCTTCATAAGCATTCACGACAAAGGACACGTGTACGACGTCTTGAAAAACTGGCCCGAGCACGACGTACGGGCGATCGTCGTCACGGACGGCGAAAGAATATTGGGATTAGGTGACCTGGGTGCTCACGGCATGGGCATTCCCGTAGGCAAATTGTCACTGTACACCGCATTAGCTGGTATCAAGCCCCACCAGTGTTTGCCTATCACTCTGGATGTCGGCACCAATACCCAGGTACGCGAAAATATATTTTAGATCTATAGTATAAAAACGGCGTCTTGATTTTCTCACTAAACCGCGAATTGATTTCTTTTCTAATTTTAAATCCATATATGCGTGTTTGATTTTTATATTTTTCTTGCAGTCTTTGTTGGATGATCCCCTGTACATCGGTCATAGACACAAACGTGTTACCGGACAAGACTATGACGACTTCGTGGACGAGTTTATGAAGGCTGTCGTGAAACGATACGGCTCGAATACATTAATCCAGTTCGAGGACTTTGGAAATTTTAACGCGTTCAGATTGCTTCTCAAGTATCGCAATATGTATTGTACCTTTAACGATGATATTCAAGGCACCGCCTCCGTCGCCGTTGCCGGATTACTGGCATCTCTTCGCGTTACGCGGACAAAGCTCTCGGAGAACACGATCGTGTTTCAGGGTGCCGGAGAGGTTTGCTATCACATTTAGTTAACACATTAACCGTCGACAAAAAAGCACGCGTGCTTTAGCCGTGAGAGCGATACGCGTTTATCGTAAATCATCAACTGTTTGTAGGCGTCGTTAGGTATCGCGTCGTTGTGCGTAATGACGATGAAAAAGGAAGGGGCAACCGAGGGCGAAGCTAAGAGCAAAATCTGGATGGTAGACTCGAAAGGATTGTTAGTGAAAAATCGTCCAAAAGGCGGACTGACGGAGCATAAATTGCACTTTGCTCGCGAGGACCAGCCGATCGATACTCTGTTGGACGTCGTTAAGACTGCCAAACCCTCGGTTATCATCGGCGCAGCTGCTATCAGGGGTGCCTTCACAACAGAAATACTGAGGGAAATGGCGCGTCACAATGAGACACCCGTCATTTTCGCTCTGAGCAATCCAACGAGCAAGGCAGAGTGCACCGCTGAGGAAGCGTACATTGCTACAGAGGTAAGAAGCTGATTACGCATTCGAGACAAACTGTCCTTAAAGAACTCTCTGATTTTTATTGAAATATCTAACGAGTATGGTATTTCAACGGTTCCTAAATAATTTTATCAAATATCGTTTGAATTGTGCAGGGAAGATGCATATTCGCGAGCGGTTCGCCTTTCCCACCAGTAACGTACAACAATAAGACTTACTATCCTGGCCAGGGTAATAATAGTTACATATTCCCTGGAATCGCGCTGGCCGCGATATGCGCCGGTATGCGCACAATTCCCGAAGAGACTTTTCTTATTGCTGCAACAACTCTTTCTGATTTGGTAACGCAAGCAGACTTGGACAGCGGAAATCTTTATCCACCGTTGGCTGACATACAGAAATGCTCGCTGAGTATAGCATGTGCGATCATGAAATATGCCTATGACAACTGTGAGTATAAATATTATTGCAAATGCATCGGAGGAGACGGGCATATACGAAGCATCTCGTCTCGTGCATTCTAACATATAATATGAATTATTCATGTATCTTTCTTATGCGCAGGCCTAGCGACTGTCCATCCCGAGCCTACGGATTACGAGAGTTTTATTAAGGCGCAGCTGTACGATCCAAGCTACAAGTCATCCATACCTCCAATTTACTCGTGGCCGAAATTGTAATACTTTCATTAATTTGACGTCATATAATTCCACGCACAATTATCTCGGATCTACAGAAGAGAAATATACACATAATGTTTTGAGGGAATTCTTCGGGAAACGAATTTTCCTCGCTTCTCTAAAGCCTGTTGATCGGGCTGTTATTTTATTTCAAGCGCCACGTATATGCGAATGTGACCAATGTGCAATATAAAATTATTGAAATTCACAGGAATGAATTTTTTTTTTATGTGCAGGCTTTATTTGCAAATAAAGTATATGAGCTTCATATAAGAATCGATTTGCTGGTTGAACAAATAAATATCGATGCTGGTTCGAAAGAAATGTATTTATTGCTACTTAAAGAATCGGTTTTTTTTTTTTGCAGAAGTAGACATCCCCGGTCGTTTAACGAGCAGTAGATATAATATTCTTTATTTCGTAGATGTAGTATAACTAAGGTCAAACAAAACTTACACAGGTGATACAGTTGTGCAAATTAAAGATGTCCGTGATAAAAAAAAAAGTTGCCTTTTCACGTTCGACATATCATTTCCCATAATACCCGGCGTACGTCACCAATTTAACTAAAATCTTTATAGCACAATAATGTAAAATGTAGAATCGACAAAAAGTTTTTGCTTAATTAGGCCAAGAATTTAAAGGCAGTGCTAAGTCGGCAAGTCGTGAAGAAGTTGCGCGATTTCTTTTTTCAAATTCAATATATCAGAAATGAATGAAAGAAAAGAACCGTTGAGAGAATATTTTCTAAGACAATTATGTATTCTTACGTTTCAAGATGTATATAATTCACAACGATGAATTGGTGATCGTTATTCAGTTATTCACACACTCTCGCTTTCTCTCGATTCCTGTCAACCCTATTGACGTGTATGCGTAAAACTATCTTCCACTTTATCACTAGTCTGATACTGCTCGAACACGTTCGTAGTCATCAATTTAGAACGGATTATAAATTGCGGACCCCGAAAGTGATCTTTACTCAAACTCGTTTACATCGCACAGTAACATGGTAATAAATTTAAGGGACAAAAAATGTACAGAAGAGCGTTTAAAAAATTGTTTACAATTGTGGGACTCTGTTACGCTACACTGAGCAGACACACTGGCCTTTGCACGCCAGTAACAGGGACCTCGTCGCTGCCTCATGATCGACAATTGCGATTAAAAACACAACGGACCACTAAGGACCTTATCGAGTAACGGGTAGTAATCTGATCGCTCATCGTTAAATATATCGAATTCGACGTAGTCCAAGTTCCACGGCACCACCGCACTACTGCTTTCCCTACGTGTAGTTCCTACATATACATAGTTCCAAGTTAAATCGAGTGCGAATTAAATGAGAAATTCCAATGATCGGTATTTATACACCCATGCACGCACTATCTTTTAAATGTCAATGTTCGTGTCGTATCTCATCATCGAGTTTCATAATTACGAAAGAGACATGTTTTCATGAAAACTAATGATATCAGAACGAAGACGTAGGGCAGTAGCGTCGTTGAAAGTGGAGTGTCTGTCCAGCACGGAGGTCGGTCCCTTTCCTAGCTTCATCGAGAGAGTGAATGTGATCGTTCGTGAGATTGTTGAGAATCACCAGCTGCACGCGGGTCGGGCAATCTCTGGGATGCCGGTAAAGCATCGAAAAATGGATGAGTCAAAGCATCCTTCAAAGTAATGCGTTGCGAGGGTTCGTACTCCAACATTTTTTGAACGAGATCGAACAGTTGACGATGCTCCTCATCATCAGACAGCATGTAACGCTACACAGACATGAAAGTACATATTATTTTTCGAAACCAACAATTGCATCATTATCGAAAACAATTTTATCACTAATTGAATAAATTCTAATTACAATAATTCTACCCACTTTATTCCGGTTACTTGGACCTTTGTCCAATTCGTATGGTTAATAGCTAAAATTTCATGTAAGAACTTGATTGAAGTAAAATCAAAATACTAACATGTAGCGGCTTGCAATTTTCTCGTACATATCTACCGGCCGAACTCTTGTCATCCCAATCCAGTTTGCCGTGGTAGAAGTACTTGGTCTTAGTTTTGCGGGCCATGCGATGTGGTATTGTTCCAAGTATGCGTTCCATCATCGCCAAGTGCTCGCGATTATCATGTGTTTGGAATAACGTGATGCCCAGGTATAACTCGAACAAGATGCAACCAATGGACCAAACGTCGCAGGGTTGAGACCAGCCCAGTTCTACATACAGAAAAATACAAGATTAACGATGGAGATCGCGATACAAATGTACGTGCAACCAAAAAAATATATTAAGATAGGCACTGACCTAAAATTACTTCGGGCGCTCTATAGTGTCTCGTGCTAACGATCGTACTATGATGCTCGTGGTCGAAAGTAGCGCTACCAAAGTCGATAAGTCTGATGTCGGTTCGCTTTACGCGTCTCATGTCCCTCCGCTTGAAAAGAAAGAGCTTTTTTGAAACACTTTAGAATGGAAGCTTATCCTATATGCCGAATCGAAGCTCGACGGACTGATAATACAAAATAATAACAACAGCACACCTTTTTATTGTTATACGTGCTGTCGTAGTCCGAGTCGACGAATAAGATGTTCTCCGGTTTAAGATCCGTGTGCGTCAGCTTGTTGTCGTGCAAAAACTTTACGGCGTAACAAAGCTGATAGCCCATATGCCTGACATGTTCCAATGGATACGGCTGGTAACTGTTATCCCTCTGTAAAAATAATTTCGTCAACATCCCGAATATGATAGCGTCGAATTCGTCTGAGGTACTTACTTCGATACTCACCAGGAAATCGAAAACACTCAGACCGAGCATTTCGAACGCGATGCACATGTGCCCGTGATAATTGAACCAGTCGAGCATCTTTACGCATAGACTAAAATGGAATAATCGATAGTTAGTTGCTGCCACTCTTCAACTTATAATTTAAATTGAAACAAAAAATATCCTTGCTTGTAGAGTAGCTTCTCGTCTATAAAACTACTTAAAGATTAAAGAATAAATAAAACGATTTGTATACTAACTGCTGGCCTTCCGGGTCCTTAAAAGCGATCTTTTCAAGAGCATTTATCTCCAACTTCGCTGCCTCCCTGTACTTCTCCACGTTTTTAATAATCTTCAAAGCCATCACATGATCCCTAGAATGTTCATAACGATTATGATATCTGATACCGAAATTGTCTCTCCTCAGCTCAAATCCCGCATCCCGTGAGGACGAAGCCGCACGTAAAGAATATTTTTCACGCGGGCATTTGCCGTAACTTCATGTTCCGCTAAAGAGATCTAATTCGCGGCCGTCACAAATGCCCAACCCGTAAAACAAAGTGCAAGGCCATCCTATTATTGCGACTACTCGCGCGTCATTTTGTGACAGTGCCGGATGGCTATTTCTGCCCGCGGAACGTCGTCGCGTAACGCGCGCATTTAGGATTTTCCTCCGCGCGCGAATTGACGATGACGCGCGAGAGGAACCGAGCGAGATCCAAGAGGATAGCGAGCGCGACCGCGAAAAGAGATAAATAGAAATAAGTAGGTAGGAAGATAGAAAGAGAGATATGAGTAGACATATGAGTAGCGCGCGTAGAGACGTGCGAGACACGAAATATGTTACCTATGTACTTATGTGAGCTGGCACTTACATTTGCAAGTCCTTAACCTTGACAACTTTTCCAAAAGTACCCTCTCCTAGGGTGGCCAGTACTTTATCTGCAATGCAAAAGTCGAGATAAATACCAAGCGGATACGAGCCTCGCGGCCCACGGGAGGAGGGAGTGCTCGCCTGCGTTCACCAATCGAACGGGACACCCTCTCGCTCGTGGCTTCGACAAACGCGGGTGTGATCCGCGTCCATCGCTCCTTTAACAAAAGGAGAAGGAAGACCGCTCTCTCCCCAAGGAGAGCCGTCGCGCTTGAACGAGAGAAAAAAAAAACAGAAAAATGGGGGTCGCAAAGGAACGCGGGCGAGACTCTTCCGTGTGGGCGTTCGGCCGATCGTGCGTTATCGTACACGCGCGGTTCATGGTGAACGGGATAACGAATAAACGGTATTAAATGGAACGATATCGTATAGTTTAAATGTCGATCGGAAACATCGCTGCTCTCCTAAAGGCCCTAAAACGGGGTAAGCAGCGTAATCGTTTGAACGGACACGCGGGACGTGGCATTTACTGTCGGTCGTACGGGAGAACCTTTTACGTCGTCCCGTCCTTCGTTCTTAACGTAACCGCGCGTAGACAAGGAGAGTTCAATGATATAAAGCGATATAAAGACGATGAGAGTAAATGCCAGTCGTCCTCGCGCGCGAGTATCAAGAGCGAGGAACACGTCGTCCCGAGGACGACGTATCGAGAAGATAGCGCAAAATAAGAGTAAGGCCCTTCGGTCTTTCTCATTCATCTCTGCTCCCTTCCTCCGAGCTCTCTGTCTCCACCGGACCACCCTCGCGTTGAGAAGGGATCCGCGATTCAACGGGGAATCAAGAAGAAATCTCTTTGCGCCGGCTTCCCGATAATCGTCGTCGTCGTCGTCATCGAGCCGACGGACTTCCTACGTGCTGTTGAAACATGTGGTTGCTAAATATATATATTCATATTATTTCTTAGATATCTTTCTGAGATAAATCTTACATAAGCAGACAGACAAAGAGAAACTATATCTTTTTTTTTTTACCTTTCGCGTATACCGAGTTAGCGCGCGAAAGTGTCCGGAAAGATCGACAGGGAGAATTTTCGATCTAGACAGAGAACCGCGCCAATACGCACAAATGTGTGTACAGGTAAGTGGTTCCATATATATATAACATATCTCAATATATGCGCGTATGTGTATGCTGAACGGCGACGCTCAGCGAGAACATCGATACATCAACAACGTGATTAACGCGTGAATTGTTACTCTTGTTTTTTAGTGTAAATATTGTTTCATATATAATACCCATAGTTCAAGCAAGGAGAAGTGAAAAAGAAAGTGAAAGAGAGAAGTAGAAAAAGAAACGAGAGAGAGAGAGAGAGAGAGAGAGAGAGAGAGAGAAAGAAAGAGAGAGAAAGAAAGACAAAGAGTAGGGGCAGATACCGTAGATAACCGATCAGTTAATCGACCTGAGGCTTGCTTAAATCTACTACAATGAGTGTATTCACATGATCACGAACATCTATTTGCCAGGATGTCGCCGGATTGGTATACAAGGTGGCCGTCTTCATCGTCCTCGACGGAGGGCGGTCGTGGGCTCTATTTGGGCCGGCGGTATCGGTATCGGTGCGTGCCAAGAGTTGGACCCAATCGCAGATCGCGGACCCGCCGTGTTCGGTATTCCGTGTTCGCGTCGGTCCGATTCGGAACCGTGGAGAGATCATGCCGGTCGTAGATGCACGTATCCAGAGTCGAAGGCGCCGTTGGCCGGTCGATGGGTCGTCGGGTCACATCCGCCGTGTCCACGTGGCCAGTCATGGGATGATGGTATCCAGGTCGAGACGGCCGCCGATCGTCAATTAATTGCCACACACCGTGCCATCCACCACCGTCGTCACCACCACCGCGAATCGGCGGAGACCCGTGTAACACGCGGCAGAGGACGTGTGTAAGCACGGGACGAACGTACGAGTGTGTCGGTGGGGGTAGGAAGGTAGGATAACATCGTCATCGTCATCGAGAGAGAGAGAGAGAGACGCCAACCCGATCCGAGCGCCCGGTCGACCATAGTTGTGACCAATCCGTGTGTGCCATATCCGTTTCCATTCCATTCCATTCCATTACAACGGAGATGGTAACCCAACAATCAGAGAGAAAGGGGAGAGGGCAAAATGGTTTGCCAAGTCAGAAAGTTGCGGTTACGAATTTACCATTCGGCACATAATACGTATATTCTTTTCTTTTTTCATTTACTTTTTACGCTTTTCTTTAGTCTATGTTTTTTTTTACATTACTTTTTCGTATGGCAGACGTTCTCTTATTTTAATTATTTATCCGTTTCCGGTTTTTTTTTTAAATCTCGCTCGCCTATATACTCGTTATATATGTATTCGTGTTAGACCTGGTATATGCGTGCCTTGAAGGAGCCGGTTTCAAGACGCGCACGGCTCTACGGACTAGAGCACTTCGTACATGAAACGACTACAAATGCACATTCTAACGTAGGCAGACAGAGAAAAGCAGAGAGAGAATCATGTGCGTTATGTACACGTATAATCGGATAATCGCGATAAGGTATATATGGCAATGATTTAAATGACAATAAATAAATATATATATATGTATTATACTATATATACTACTATATTTCATCGATGATCATTTTGCGAACGAGACAATGAATTATTCCGATTTGCCCGAATCCCAATCTCGACGAAAGATAAACAAATATAAAAA
Source organism: Temnothorax longispinosus (assembly GCF_030848805.1). Lineage (NCBI taxonomy): Eukaryota > Metazoa > Arthropoda > Insecta > Hymenoptera > Formicidae > Temnothorax > Temnothorax longispinosus. The sequence goes on along the minus strand of NC_092358.1, from coordinate 1,438,952 downwards.
AAAGAGAGACAAAGAAAAAAAACATACGCGGACGACCGGACAGCTTCCTTCGAAGTGCTCGTAACACGTTACCTTTCATCTAACACGGACTCGGAGAGGTAGCTTAGTTAAACTGTTAATTGCTTAATAGACTCGTCATAGTACTTACGTGTTTCGCGTAAACCGCCCGCGCCGCTCCACGACGATCGATAGAGATATCTCTCGATCCTCATGGGGCACGATCCTCATTGCCACAATACGGAGCAATACTGATCGGGGATTTCGATCCTACCTTATCGAGAATACGACACGCGGATTGAACTGTCGAATTGTTCGGATCGTCGATCGCTAGTCACTTCTGCGTACGGATGAAATTAAACAGAAAGAGGAGAAGCAGAGCCACGTACTCTCTCGTAGTCCTTCGTACTCTCAACATGTTATTAAGATCATTGAAAAAAAAAGAGAGATAATCGTAAACAAAACTGTTGCATCTTCGATGTCGATACAATTCTGATCTTAATGAGATTTAGTTCACTTTCTACAAGTGTACCGCAGCGTAGTCTTGAATATCCAGCCGCCATGTAAGATGACGGTTCGATCGATTCAAATGGTCGGATAACCGAATTGAATCTTAAGCACAAACAGTATCTACATCGCAAATGTATATGTTACATGGAACGTGTTACTCTCAATCCCCGAGTCGGAAACAGAAGAGATTGATAAATATTACACTTGGAAACGCGATAAGGTAGATCGGCGTGGCAGGCGAGTGTTCCAGGGTATCCTCGTGGGTACTCTCACGGCAAACATTGGCAGACGTGCAGTGTTTAGCTTATCGGAGAGGTAGTGGCGACTACTGCGGTTAATAGGCCTTTCAACGGTTTCGCGTAACAGACGCCAGTCAGCGTGAGTCTAGGGAGTGTGTTAGGACGGAAAGGGATTTCACACAAGTTGCGCGCGTCTGCAAACGCATATACACACACACACATACTACAAACGAACACACAGGCGAGGACGAGGAGGACAAGACAACAGCGGCAACGGACACGCTCTGCTTAAAACGGCGGTCGGCGCCGCTTTCGCGAGATCGCGCAATCCGGACAACCCGCGGCTCGACAACTTACGATCGCGTCGTGGATCGCGTCCACCTCGTTAATCGCGCTCGCGCTACTCGGGGCTACCGCGCCCTTGGACGCGTCCTCCTTCTGGTTGTTACGCTGATTGCTCCTTCTGTACTTGCTGGCGATGAGATCCGTCGTGCTGGGACGTACGTTCGCCTGTCCGCCGGCCGCCAACTGGCTGTAGGTGTCCTCCATGGCGGCGTACTTCAGGATCAGGCTTTGGATTTCCTTTCGCTTGGCCGCCCGATCCGAGATCGACGGATCCACATCCTCGGTTAGCACGTCGTACGCGTTCCGCGTAACATTCTGAGCGATGTCACTGCTCTCCGCGTTGTTGTTGGCGACTGGCGTCTTGTCCGGATCGACCGTGATCTCGTCCGTAAACGTCAACGTTTCGATCTTGACTGGTCGGGACAATTTCAGGGACGTCGAGCGAGCTTCCAGCTGCTCGCTCTTGCCGTTTCGATGCGGTCTCACCTTCCGACTGCGCGTTTCCGCGTGTCCGGATTTGTGTCTACCGTAGCGGCGATAAGCTTCCGAGTTCAGTAAAGTCTGTCGTGCGGTGCGGTTGTAGGCGGGCGTCTTCTCGCGCCTGGGTTCCCTGCTTATCGCGGAGCTCACGTAGGGATAAGCTTTCTCGCTGAGAATCACGTTGGTGGGACTCTTGATGATGGTACGAGTCATCGAGGGCTCCAGAGTCTTGTCGTCGCGCACAAACGGACTGTCGTCTCGGTGATAATAGCTGTGATCGCGCTCCTGCCTCCGCGAATAACCGCGGGCGCTTCGCTCCGAGTCATTAGCGTGCCTCTTGCTGGAATACTTGTCTAAAATCGTGCTGTACTTGTCCTCTAAGCGACTTCGCGTACTACCCAGTCGGCCGACAATAGGCGATCGCCTCGCGGCCGTGGCGCCGACACCTCGGTCGTTGAGCGCGGACGTTCCGCGCACCCTCGTAGTCAACTTCTGGAGGAGACTCGTACAGGAGTCGCTTAGCATCTGCGTCACGCTGGTCGTGGTGGACGAGCGTGCGAAACGACCTCGTCGCGCGACCGAGCTCTGTCGAGACGTCGACATGCTGTCGCGCGGTGCGAATATGAACATTTGGGCGAATATGAACTCGAGATCGCTGTCAAGTCGCGAACTACGTCGAACCACCCACGATTTCCCAGATCAGATAATCCGACCCTCGAGCGGAACACTCAAGATCGTCCTGGCGGATCTCGCGAGGTGATCTCAGCGCGACATGCCCGAGCCGTAGTGGCCAAGTCGTGCGAGGAAATTGGCCGCAAGAGCGATCGAACACGAAGACACCGAGGCTGACGAAACGGTCTTCTACGCAGGTACATCACTACGAAAAGGCGCCGAGCACGCCGATCACGAAAGGAGAAAGAACGCCGTCAAGCAAAGCACTAAGCTACAAACACGACGATGATCAGCAGGACGACGTCGGCCGTTCACGAAGACGAAGACGAAGACGGCAGCAGTAGTGGTAGCGACAACGACGACGACGACGACGACGACGACGACGACAACAACGAGGAGAAGGCGAAACTCGGTGCGCCCCGCCAAATACTCTCTCGTCGTACTAAAAATACCAGGGAGCGGTGGTGTGCCCGCTCCGACGAGAACGATTCGTCCACCTCTCTCGAAAGCGACTCTTTGAGAGCGATCGGATGCGAAGTAACGAAAAGAGAGAGAGAGAGAGAGAAAGAGAACGATCAGCGTAACTCGCACGCGCGATCACGACGAAGGAGAGACGGATGAGCGGAATTGGAGGAAGACGAAGAAAAGCGCAGGTGGAAAGCGGAGAAGATGAGAAGGGCGAAGAGGACGGAAAGGAGAGGGATCCGCGGTGTATTACGTAAATTGTCTCGGAACGCTTATTCGAAACGTGCCGAAGTTCCGCACGCGCTATGCGGACTTGTGCTTGGCAACGCCGTGCGTCGTGCTTCCTGATCCATGAAGAAGAAATATCCATGAAGAACGCGATTCCTGCTACTTGCACGCGTCATGGGAAAACGCATCATAACGAACCATCACCGTATTTTTACTATTTTCACGCGAACTATCTTTCTCTTTCTCTCCCACTTGCTCCGTATACCTTGACACACATAGAAATTGCTTAATTGCGATGTCAATCCAATGTAGAGTAGGTCTATTGCATGGTCCAATATTGGTCACTCAATAACAACGCTGGCACTTTTTTAATACAGATATTAGATAAACATAGTATATTGCGTTTTGTACGCATACAAAGCGCCTTTAGGTCTCCTCTGGAAGATTTTGGAGGATAAAGAATCATAAGAAAAAATGACAAGAGATAGAAGAGAAACTATACAATCATCTGTGTTAAATTATCCAGTCATTAAAATTCTTTTTCAAAATTTTGTTATTATTCCAATCAGCAAAACAAAACTAAGTTTTTAGAGATTATCTAAAAGAAAACTGTCCTCGCGCAATGATAACTGCGAGACTATCATTTCTCTTAATTTTTAGATTTAAAAAAGTCAAGCAAATATGAATAAAAGAATCTTCGAGTAAGATCTGATAATTTCACTCGAGAATCATCAAAACTAGTCAATCGTATCGCATATAAAATAAGCAAAACGATTCAAAATCCAATATCCAAAAAGAAATGAATGAATGAATAAATAAAGCACACGTCGCTAAATCCTAAAAACTTGGTCTAAAAATCAAAAGCGCTTGATCAAAAAATTAGTGAACAGGTTCGTGTGGACTCTAATACTATTAATAAAGCTCGAATTGTCTCCAAGGTCGCGGTGTCGAAGATACCATCCTATCGTCGTAGATTTTAAGTCCGAGTATCGGTATAAATACACGCCGTTTACAAAATACGCAGTTTGTTCGCGCAGACTACTCGCCCACGGATACCTCCGCATCGTGTCGGTCTCAGAATCATCTCCAAAATATCTTCTGGCGAAGCGATTGATTAATTTGGTTCGAGTTAGAAATCAGACCACTTAAAAAAAATACAGATACGCATATACGTTTCTCTTATCAAAAGAAGAACGAACAGATTAAATATCGTCCAGTAAACCTGTAGAAGTGTAGAGCTATAAAGGCCGAGCTTTTTCTATAAAAATTCCATTGTTACACAAGCAATTCGAAGAATGAGACCAAATACAATGCTCGCGCTGATCGCGAATGCAGAACAGCAAGAGCCATAATCAATATGGATCACCGCTATAAACGTTTCGCTTGACGGATCGTATTTTATCGTATCGCGAAAAAAATACTTCTGCCAAATCGCTCATGTTGCGATAACGAAAGCGCCGTTGCTCGGGCTACGAAAAGTTACGCGTGTTTCTTCCGCTACCTAATATTGACCAAGGTTAGGCCGTAATATCGGGTTAAAAACGGGGAGGAAGATGGAGAGAAGCGAGCGCCGTACTGGAGTACACGCTTCTCGTTCTCCAAGTTGCGTCGTCGTCGTCGTCGTCGTCGTCTTCGAGAATGGGCTACGCCAAATATAAACTGGTGGCCTGAAACGCGTGCGCCACGATCGTCATGCTGTACAGAAAACCCAACGCGCCGAGCTTAAATGTTAAAGTCCTGGCCGGCTAATCAGCTCGGTAGGCTCGCGCAGTGTCATCGTCATCGCCGTTGCTGCGTGGCGGACGGCCAACAGAAATGAACGCACGCGTTTTATACGTTAACCCTTTTACAAAAGAAAAACAAATTTCCGCGGATATTTTGAACGACGTAGCTTTTTTAAGCTATTAGAAATATCTTTAATTAATATTCAAACAAAAAAATTTTATATTTCTTGAAACTCATTATAGAACTCTAATATATTCACAGTTAAAACAAAATAAACTTTTACGCTCAAATTACTCTGCTTCTTCAAATGTCTTGACGCGTGGTTAATTTTTTCTTTTTAATATAATCAATAATTTTTTTAACAAGAGTAAAAAGGATTAACAAAATTACGATATAAAATTTTTCGAGTGCATGAGAAGTGGATTAGAATTGGAATACGTTTCAAGCCAGCATATGGTCGCAGAAATAGCGAGCATAAACAACACGCACATACCGAAACGCACATACACATCCTACTCGAGCAAATAATTAACATTGAATATCGTGGAGCTATACGAAGGTCTCGACGCTACCTCGGAAGCCGATGTATCGTTAGTTTCGGGAGTGACGTCAAGTTTCGTGTCGAACTCCCTGGTGGTTTCGGTGACGTTGCGCTGCAACCACGCTTCCCAATCCCCATGACGCGGCCACCAGGGAACGTTTCCAGGCATCAGCAGACTCAATTCCTGAGTCTGGAAGGACGATGACGACGACGACGTGGCCGATGGTGGACCACCATCGGCCAAAGCACCGCCGCCGCCGCCGCCGCCGAGAGCGGCCCAACTTCCAGGATCCAGGTTGACGGTTGACGCGCGAAACGAGAGATGGTTCAGCCGGGCACCTACACCTCGTGCCACGTCTCACGAGCGCATCTTGCCAACTGCAAGATGCGCGTATTTCTAAATCCAGGTTGAACGATTCTGGGCCGTCAGCCGTACCACCAAACTTTACCTACCGCGGCGATAAAACGGAAATCGACACGACTCTGCTTCAACGTCCCATTTTCGAAGACGGAGTATTAATTTTCCGTAGATTAATTCGTTACTCTCGAGGCACTTTCTCGATTCGAAAGAGTAGCTGGAGCTTTCGTTCGTTTTAGTTTAGATGTCGTCGATGCGCCACGCTCGGATGTATGAGCAGGTCAAAAATCTGTGAGGACGCTTTCAAATCCGTACTTTCTGACGAAGAAGTCTTTGCGTCCGCTTTCGGCGAACCGGCCGGCGCAACGTTCCTCGACGGCGACGACGACGACGGCGGCGACGATGTTGCGTTGGCCATCTGGCGCAAACTCGCACTAAAACCGCGGCGAAACCGCGTGACGAGTCCCCCTCGAAAATAGTCGCCGGTCGAAAATAGCTGGCGTCGAGTAAGAAAGAAGAATCATCGGCATTCTCGCTCCGGGTATACACCCGGCGTACCCGTTGCGCCACGAGATTCTCCAGAGACTGTTCTCGCTTGGTAGAGCGCGTCGACGCGCTAACTCTTCTCCCTCTGTGTCCTACTCGTCCTCACGCTACCACATATCGATCATCATTAAGGGTCTCTACTACGTATCAAAGCTCGATAGGTGGTATAAGAACTAATCCGCACGTTTAATATGTCGAGGAATTGAATAACTGTTATCCAAAAACTGAGTTAGAAATTGAGAAGGTAATCTCTTCACAGACTGTTTCTGTCCGTTAACTTCGACTCAGCTTCTGCATCTGGCTCCATTTCACGCTTTCATGCGTGTATTATTATCGCTTGCTCGAAATTTGATAAGAAATATGCGAAACTTAGCTTAACCCTCGCTATACCGTGTACGAAGAATTATTTCATTATGAAATTTTACGACGGCAGCGTTTATGGTAATAAAACTTTAATCACTTAATATAAGGCTTTATAAGGTATAATTTAACACATCGTGCAAATCCGCGTCAAAAGTTTAATTAAAAGTTGAAAAAACAAGTGTATAAAATGCTTATATTAAACAGAAATCCGTGTAATCGATATTAAAGTTTGCCACAAGGTTTCCACAAGGATGTTTAAAGAGAGTACGTTCCATGTATGTGTGAATAAAGAAAATTATTTCCAAGCCATCGTATATACATATTATAAAAAAAATAAATATTATATGTTCCAAGATATGGAAAATATATTAGAACATACGATAATCTTTATCTTTTTTTTTTTTTTTTTTTAATATGGATTCAAGAAGGTTAAAAAGAGCTTTCCATATATCAAATAATTCAAGATTTCTTTCAATAACATCGTCGATAAGTACGATAGAGTACGACAGGCGTCTGCTGTGTATGTTTTCGCAGATAAAGGGTTGAAAACATGATCGGATCAACTGTTTGTAGATCGATCGTGTATCACGCGGCGCAGTAAAACATATAGCGGACAGGAGCGCGTAATAATCGATGCTAATATGTGTGTCATATTGTCCCTCGGACTCACCTGACTCCTGGTGGACGGCGATCGATGGCGGTGCCGCTCCTGGCTGGGCGACGACGAACCATGATGACGGTGAAGGCGCGTACGACGGGACGACGTGGGGTGAGCCAGGTGGACACGATCACGATCACGCTCGCGATGCCCATGCTGTCGACCGCTGCTAGGTGATCGGCGATGACTACGCTTGTACCGACGTTCCTGACTGGTTCCCCGTTCGTGCTGCCGGGACCTCAGCACTCGTTCTCCGCTGAAATCCAAACAAAAAAAATAAATAAATAAAACAAGGCAAACAAAAAAAATTAATTTTTAATTAGACGTCACACTAAAACTCGAGTAGAGAGACATTAAACGGAGGAATAAGATAGAGTGTACTGTATCGTTTTAAAGTACCTTCAAAATATATTATAAAAACAGATCGTTCTCGTAAAATAAATATTGTAATATTTAATTCAAGTCAATTTAAAAGTGTGTCGAGTGATAATGTAGCGCAAAAGCCGAACGTTTAACATGATCTGGAGCGAAACTAAGTGAAAATCAAGGTTGGCGTCGTGTCGCGTATGACATGTTCTTAATCGTGTACATAACCGTGGGACGACCCAATTAATCTGCCGTCCCCTCAAATAGATTATCAAGCTTGGTTGGAGAATGATGAGATACTTCTTTATTAATTATAGATATATGTACAAGACACTTTATTTATTGTTGTACTATAGCTTCATCATCAATAAGTCAACAACGTTTCTTCAGTAGAACACATCACTTATTGAGACAATATCTCTCATAAAAAGATAATAGCGATAATAATCGCGCGAGAATCATTTAAGTTATAAATATCCCTTGCTCTCATCAATGCAACATTACTCCTTCGAAGCTATGTAAGAATACACGGGGTATTTTTATCACAGTCACTACAGCGCGACTGAAAAGGCTTGAAAATTCGTTTGCCGCGTTCCGATGATTCACAATACGAAACGAAAACCGTCAAGAAACTTTGGGCAGTTTGGGCAGAGCTCCAACAACGTTGAATTTCAATTACTTAACCAATAAAAATTTTGCACACAAAGGGATTAACTTGGATTAATCTACCGAGCAAATACATATGGAGAAAAAGCTATTGTTCCAGCTAGTAGCTAGTAGCAGATTACTAGCCGTCGAGGCACGCAAAAGAATCCGATGAATCGTTTCAAGTGACATGCCAGACGGCCATTGTTTCGCTTTTTTTTTCTGCGCAGAGGCATCAACCGTATGATGAGTTCATGGTCAAGCAACGATTCAAATCTGCCAGTAGCAGGCAGTTAAGAGTTTGTCTGAAGATTTCCACTCGCGAAAACTTTCCAGCGTGAGCACTGCTGGATGCTAATTTGCGAGACGCTCAGCAAACATAAATTTGTAATCAAAAATGTTGTTTCAATAATGGCTTTAATTTTCCTCGTTTTAGCATTTCTTCGATTAACAGAGAATCGGCCGATCGAGAAGCAGTTTCGCGGAAGTAGAAAAACAGAATTCGTCACCGAGTCGTGGAGTTTGTCCAAGTCGAAAATTTCGTCGATGATATGTAATAACTAAATAGGGCACACGAGAGGAGGATCGTCATCGGGTATCAGTTTCACCCTTAACTTTACCACCCACGATTTGGCAGATATCGCTACACAATCGATTGCATAAAAGGAGCAAAAATACTTCCCGAAAAACAGCTATATTTTACTTTGTATGTCGTGTATTTGTGCGATGCAGGTCAATAAATTTACGAGGAACGATAACGACTTTATCTCTATACATAATCGCTATAGCGCTGTCACAATGCGGACAGGATATTACAAAGCAAAACGACGCACGTAAAATTATGTTGTCTAAGAAAACAACATGTTGATCATATAACAATCAGTCATTCGCATATTGCACGTCTCTTTCTCTCCTACTCTTTCTTTAGATGAATTATTTATGAGATTATTTCTTCCTGTAAGAAACTTTAATTTTCTTTATATTTAAGATAATTACGGATACAAAATTATTTCGTTTCTGAAAGAGCTGTTCCATTCATACTATACCTTGGCATCCAGGAAGCGAGGTCAACGTACAGGACCGGCATCCTTTAATTTTCGTCCGTCTTGCAACCTGGATTCCAACGAAGACTCGTGACGTTCGATTCGATTTTACGGAAATAATTGCTAGTCGAAACCCGCTTGACTTCAATTGTTTAAAGAATGATAGGGAAATGTTGATTTATCGAGCAAATATCTCCAGTTTATAATAGTGTTTATCAGATGCGCGTGTTTATCAATGTTTATCACAATCTAAGATAGAGCTGTATGTATGTAAATCTTCTGGACCCTTTTTCGATAACATTAATATTATCAATAATTGACACTTCGTTTATTTTAAGTAAAATTATCGCCATGAAAAATTATCTAAAGATATTTACTTCTATATCTTTAAAGTAATTTTTTGATAAGCAACTGTCTGGTTTCAAGCTTTTTGAATCTTAATAAAAATTATAAAATCTTTATATGTATATATATATATATATATATATATATATATATATATATATATATATATAAAATACACGTGACGATTTTTACTTCTCTTTCGAGAATCTGTGATGTTTCTCTCGCCATAACGCGATTAGAAAGCTGTAGGTGCGATTACACTAATTGCGACGATGGAAATCTTTATAGCGAATATTAACATCGTTAGCGTTTTATGCACGATAAAAATAACCCGCAATTATAGCTTTCAAATGCATTTCTTCAACTCTGGAAAATCCGACGGGAAAACACTTTCACTGTGCAAATACAATAAACCGATCTACTTTGAATAGAATCGCTGAGGGATCAGCTGATCGCAGGAAGTGAACAGCGATTCGGTGAAGTTGCAAAGATTAACTTGTAACTTTTCCTTTCTCTTTCACTTATGCTTGCACGCGATAATGATTCCAGTCGGTATCAAGCTGCTCGAGACCGATCGACCGACCGACCGACCCTGACCTTGCCAAAGCTCGCGTGATCTCAGTGAACGAGTGATCCTAGCGGAAAAGATTGCAGACGAACAGCTCGATTATCCTCAATACGATGATGATTCAACGTCTGTGATTTTGTCGGAGCCATGTAATTGTAAAACTTCAATGTGCTATCGTAACGAACAGAGGAATGATCAATCGAGAGGCCTAAATATCTATGGTTTGCAAGCGCATTATCTCCAAACACGATCAAAAACAGGCCGTGAAATTGTTTGCCCGTCCGAGAAAATATCGAACGTGCCAGTTGTGTTATTGACAGATAGCTGTACTCGACAGCTGCGCTCGTAGAGAAGCCAAGCGAACTCTAACGCGCGTCTGGGAGACGTGCGCGATTATCAATCATAATTAATTCAATTCTAAGATAATGTCGACAGCGACTCGTGATTTGCAATGCCGTGATGCACAAGCAAATATTTTTCTACGAAACAAACGCAGGCGGATTCCAATTGCTTGTTAATCTAAGGTCAGCTCGCTCCCTCAATTTTGATGATTCTCATCGATGGGAAAATCGCGTGCGAGACTCCGCATATATAATGGACTTTCTTCTTTCATCGAGCACGTCATCGAGCATGAAAAAGCGTTCGTCATTACGGTTTACCGTTGCAAGAATAAATTGTATCCGCAGTAACGCACGGCGTCCACTAATAGGCACAATTAGTGCAAGTTCAACCGGAGATACTTTTTTTTTTTTGAAATTTAGATTTAAGGGTAAGCGATTATATCCTTGCATTTATTTTGCATAAACAAGACTCGACAATTTGCACAAGATGCATTTTCTATGTACAACATCGAAAATTAAACTCTGTGTACAAATTGTGACCCGGTTTCGGTGCACGAAAGAAACGCGTTGAAACATTTTATCTTTTACATTGTAGCCTTCAACGTGAGCCATTCTCGCGACAATCATAATCACAATATGCCGTATTGCGACAAATCATCGTGACGCAACTACGCGTATCTGCGTACCATCTGATTTTAAAGCTGGCTGCAAAAAAAAAGACGTATGTAACATCGCGTAGCCAAAGATTTCGTAGCTAAAAGCGTTTTGCTCGTAGATTATTGTATTCACCGTTAAAATTCGTCCTTGCATCTTTGATCCCTTCGATCCTGCGCGATCGATAGCATTTTTTTTCAGCGAGACAAACGCAAACCCCGCAAATCACTATCATTTATTACGACGCGAGAGAAACGGTACTTGGTTCATTTAAGATTTTACTGCGATATCGCCGGGCTTAATCGTGCTCAGTCACTGACCTAGAAGATCAGGAAGTAATGCGGAGAAGAAATTACTACCATTCATTAAGCAGGTCTTCACAGCGGTCTTAAATTAAAAGAGAGAAGTATAAAGAGCGTTTTAATTAATTGGTAATTCGTGCCCGCATTCTGCATGACTCACGCTCACGCGGCTACTCGAGATGCATGGTTAATGAAGCACGATGTGAATATAAGAGTGTCTCAGAGAGCCTACGTGGTATCAAATTTCAAGAGCGGTATATTTGACGCGAGAATTCTATCATGAAAAAATAAAAAATTTTTATCTTGCTTACAGAACACACGGAAACAGCCTATTAATAATTAATGTCAAGGTAACATTAAATATTAACGTGGGACATTGTATATTCACTATTGCGCCGACTTGCACCCTAATGCCTGATATAAATGCAAGCTAAAATTAAAAAATATTATTTAGAACACCACTCTCTCGTTCGTGCATTCTTTTTCTAGTCTTCGTCTAGCGTTTCGCAAAGTTTGCAGGTTGTTAGCCACAGCGATAAGACGAGTAAAACGAGTAAGACCTGTACGCGCGGCAGATTGCGATACTATAAATAAATATTCCATAGTGATTCGTTGCACTTCATGGAGTTTGCGCAACGGAACCAGACCGATTGTATTCTCAAGACTTCTCTCTTTGCATCTAAAGTGATTCTAGCATAAACTTGTATCTTCCCCAAGCGCGCAGAGTGAAAATGTCAATCTGGAAACACTTTGAACATTCAGTGTTTCAGTTTTGAAGATTATTCGGATCGCTATTAGTATTCGTTATACCTCTTTGAAACTTGACAAAATAAAACTCTATAAGCGTTCATAAATTTGCAAAATTCAACCTCGAAAACACCCCCCCAAAGACGTACAAAAACGCTCCTTTATCTCTCCGCAAATCACGCTCGACATGAATTTATTCCCCAGCGAATGCGAGCGTCACCGACGCCGACGAGGCACTCGCATCGGCACACACTCACGTATATCTTCATAAACCGTTCCAAATAACGAGGGTCAAAAACAGGTCTTGGGTGGGACTTGTTGAAGCTCGAGCGCACGGATCACGACTGACAGCCATGAAGACAACCATGGAGAAGCTCTATTGCCGGTTAGAATGACGTGGGAACAGAGGGGGAGAGTTCGCGGTATTGGTCTCAGCGCAACTACTGGTTCCCTCTCTCGTGCGCTCTCCCCTTTTCATTGCAACTTTCTTTGACAATGGGAGACGGGAAGACATATGTATTCGGTATTCTCAGAATAAGTGTTTAACGAGATCGTTATAAAGTAAAATTACTTTCATACGTGATTTTAAATTTTCTGTTAAAATACGCTTTGACGCGCCTTCGTGATAGCTCATCTTTTATACGGTTTAATTACATTTTAATTTGTATTATCTAATTCTTAAATGTTATTAATAAATATTCCTTGAACATCATCATGGTGATACAGAGCGCTACAGATTAAGTAGTTATTTTAAAAGTAGTTTTGTGTAAATTCTTATTATACGAATTGGGCGTCAGGAAAAGAAGGTATTGTATCACACAATGTTGGAGATAATAAAAGAATACATTCTGTTCGAGGATTACACACGTTCACTTACCTATAAGTTCCTTTGGTCGGTGGACTCTCATAATCGATACGTCTGCGTTTATGCTCGTATTGTGGGGAACCTACAGAATGTGAACGTGTTCTCGAGTGGCTACGAGAGCGGTGACGCCTCCTGCTTCGCGGCATCTATAACAAAAACGGAATATTTTTTACTTGTAACATGTACAAAAATATCACATTTTCTACCATTACTATATTTTTAAGTATTTTATATTTTAATTATATATTTATAATTACAGATTCTTTAACAAATACTGAAAGATGAGCTTTTTTCAACATCAAGATCTGTTGACAAACCAGATCAAGTACTTTGATGTCAAAAATAAAATAGTTTAATTCGGAAAAGTGTTAATTATGTAAATAGATAAGAATATTAATCTTAGACATAAATGCATGTTACCGGTAACGCCTATTATTTTCTGTATAAAATTCTGCGCAGTGCAAAAAAAAACTAGACACAAGTATTAGATATTAACGATGTTGTTTTAGAAACCTCAGTGGCTAATCTAAATATTGAACGTCGACGAGATTTGTTCCAGCCGCTTTTCATCGCAGTCCCTCCATGAAAAGAGGCGGAATAAAAGAAGCCAGTGTGCATAAGCTAGGCGAGGATAGAAAAACGAGCGATAGCACAAGCACAGATGCGCGTTGTGATTTTAATGTTGCCGGTTGTCGTAAAGTCTGCTCGCATTATTTATATGGCACTTCTTTACATTCGCTCCGTTTCAAGCGCAGAAAATATAAGAAGCATATGCCGCACGAGCGAGAAAGAATTGATTTTTTCCCTCGTCGAGAAAACAGTTGCATCTAGTAAAGTTGCGTCTGCTAAATTAATTTATTCAGTCTTTATTTTCTGCCCATATTATAGGTATAGAGAATTGTTGAAATTTGGAAGGAAAAAACTGTCTAAAATCTCTACACGCTCATTAATCTAGACATTTGATGCACACATAATTCAGTTTAGAGATAATCGATTAATATTATATCTTTCATTATATAGAAATGATAAAAAAAAAGATTATATTTAGGTTTTGCAAAGACATAAGAAACGATGTAAAAAATGTAAAACATAGACGAGTCTATAATCATCGGAGGGACCTTTCTAGAAACCAAATACGTCCTTCAAAATATTTTTTTACATTTCCAACACGTAAAAAGGAACAGTTACATATTAACATCTAAAGGGTGTATCTTTAACACGCTACATGTTAAAGATACAGTATCTATTGTTAGAAAATGAGTTAGTTGAATGTAACCGAGCCAGACCATAGTGCGTGCGATTAAAATTAATGAAAATGAGGTGCGACAAGATGAGCAGGTATAGGTACATATGTACGTTCGATCGCGAGTCGACAAACGCGGAGCGAACGGATGACGTTTACACGGGGGGGACGGTAGCACGCGGTCGCGACTCGCGAGTTTCGCGAAGTCGAAGGCCGTCGAACGCGTCGCGGCAGAGTGCGGAGTCACGCGTGTCACGGGCGCCGAATGCCGAATAGAGAGTCGAAAGCCGACAGGGAGCCGCGTAGCCGAACCCGGTATCTTATGATGCCGGAGCCATACAGAGCCATACTGCGTGTACTTACGTTGGAAAGGCGGAACAGGCTCACTTGATCCCAAATGAAATCGAAGAAGGACGATATCCAGGAGCGTGAGGATGACGCTTTCGGTATGACACTGTTTTTCGACAACCACGTGGACATCGGCTCAAAAAATTCTGCAAAACGTGGGCAGTCGCATTCGTGAGAGCGTCCACAGACACCGCCGTAACAGATTAGCCCACTCTGCGAGAGGGGGAATGAGGGGAAGAGGGGAAAAAGAGAAACGGAGATCACAGATCACAGCGCGGGGACGAGATAACGAGACGCTCGAGTGGCGTCGCTCTCTCGCTCTCTCTCCTTCTCTTTAAATAGAGCCACGCAGGCCACGCATCTTTCGCGTTGCGTCACACCTATCGAGACTCGACGCGCGCGCGTCACGCGTCACTCGCGACCCGACCCGATCGGTACGTCCCGGGCGATCCCGCCAAAACGCGCGACGGCCGACGCGTACGCGGACGAGAGAGACTGGGAGAACGAGAACGTGGGTTAATGTTTGGGTTAATGTCGTGAACATAGGCGCGCGCGTGGCTTCGCCGCGGCCGTCGAGACTCGAGGATCGATGATGGCGCCGCGTGCGGATCGTGCCTCGAGGATGGCATCTCTCGACTGCCGTCGACGTCGACGTCGACGTCGACTGCGCGATCGCGAGCGAGGGGGGAAACGGGGAACGCGCGCGCGTGCCCTTCGCCGCGCGGGGCGACTTTTTAAAAGCGAAAAATGGAAAGCGTGCGAGGGCGTTGCGTGTGAGGAGGACGCAGATGATACACCATAAGGGGGAAAACCTTCGGAGCCGCGGCGCGGCGGCCATCTTGGAATTACAGAGAGTGCACCAAGGCGCGCGGCAGCCATACACGTACTAGATCCCAGTCGAATATCACAGCGCAGGGTACCGTTCGTTAGTCACGTCACGAGCTGGATGCGGGGTTACGTTATGGAGTGCGGACTTACGTCGGATAGGCAGAATAGGCTCGCTTTGGTCCCAGAACTGAACCCACTAAACACAAGAATGACCCAAGAGCACCGACAATGTGCGACGTACGACAGTGTTGTGTGTGACAACGACGTGACTGGGACTTTGGATCAATGCGAATGGCGATTGGCGAGTCCTCTCCGCTCCGGCTGCGCTGGGCTGCGCGGCTCCACTCGGCTCGTCTCGGCGATTCTCGGCGATTCTCGACGAGCCAGGGCCGACTCTATCGACACCCCGAGCCCGAGCCCGAGCCCTTCCATTCAACTTCACACGGTGTTACGTCACAACGTGATTAAACATTACGAACTCGCCGGCCTTGATGATAAGCGTGCAAATATAAGCAAACTTATCAATATAAGCTTTTACCACGATAAACGCACGGTTTTTTAAATATACGACGTCGTAAGTTGCTTAATTTCTTTACGACTTTCTCCTTGCTCATGGCTCTGCGCGTCTGTGCCCGTAACGTGCCCCTAAAGATTAAACTTGGTCCCTTCCTGCAACTAGTCGCGGACGCACGAAGCGAAGCGACGGCGCACGAACGCGCTAACTACTCCGGACGATCGGAAGTTCCGCGTTGATGGAAAAAGTTTCGTCTATCATACGCCACGTTCGCGCGCGCGCGCAGCGTCGTGAAATAAACGTCTTGATCGTGCGACGTTTTTTACCGTACGCTCACGCGTTGCACTTTTCTGAATACGTTCCAACGTTGTCTCGTACATACATACACAGGCCGTCGCGTGATAAACGTGACCTTTCGCCCTACTTACTTTTATCCAGATAGACGTTCAGACTTTTTGGAACGCATCACAAATATATTAGAGAACGTCTACGGTGTCTATACGACACAGTGGTAAAACTGTATTACATCCACTATCGTAGATAACATCGTAGTCATAACGATAACGACACGCGTACGCGCGGCGCGTAGAAGAAAGCTTCAAGAAATACTCGAAAGGTGAAGAAAAGACACGTCGCGACGGTGTGTAAGCGACATAAGCGTATTCGGGAATGTTGGTCCACGTAAAAACTTTCAGAACGACGTTCGTCGCGTACGCGTGGACGACGTCTTATAAATGATACGCGATCGCAGTCGAGGCGTTCAAGTAAACACGCTTTTACGCACCGTACGCACCCCGCCCACGTTTACCCTGGTCAAGACGTTTTTCGTACCTTACTCCAAGCATATTTCTTAGCTAGCCACGTGACGCCTTTCTGCACCAGTTGCTCTATCATCTGCCAGAGCATATTATACGTGACTTTGGCGAAGGACTGCGAGTAAACTAAGGATACCTCGGCGGGCTCAGCGGCCAGCAGGAGACGAGCATGTAAACATGTATGTATTCGGCGAGACACACATAGAGACGAACGAGACTAGGCCGACAACTGACGGGATGGCCCTCGTAGGTGGCACCACACCGCGAGTGTCGTTTGAACGAGAGCTGTATTGTTATCATTTCTTTGTTTCTTTTTTTTTCTTCAGCGCCAGCTGACACGGGCCACTCGAGAGATACTGAGAGATACTGGCCGTCGTGGACCCGGAGGGTCTGGGTGTTATCGAAGAAGAAAAAGAAGAAGAAGAGAGCCACTCAAGAGAAACCGCACTGACTTTGAGACAACGAAAGAACGCGTGGAAGTCGTCCCAGATAACTGATGTAGATAACTGATAAGTAAAGGTACGTTCTACCGAATAGACGTACACGAGAGACGTACTTCTCGCCCGCGAAAACGCGCGGTTTTTGCAGCGCGCGTGATCCAGGGTTGCTTATTTAAAACCGGCGAGAGCCGCTTTATTTAACGCTACGACGTTTACGTTTTTTACCTGAGTTACTACGCCAAACGAGATGTACTTGAACTGGTCATGGGAGAAGTAGTTTGCCACCGTCGTCGCGCGCGCACCTTCCGGGATCGTCCATAGTTCTCTGCAGGTGTTCTGCGGACAGAGAAGGGTTCAAATTAGACCGGATCACAGCGTTTGTTACAATATTACGATGGAGAACCTTGATACTGCGCGTAAAGTTTACATTTTGCGACAAATGAGAGATGCCGGGTGACCCCACGTAGATTCAGTTGTCAGATAGTTATTCCACTAAACTAACACGTAGGTCTTATAAAAAGAAAACAAGATATGTGTATTTTAACATACAGATATTTATACAACGTAAATGTTCTTCTAAGAAACCGTTAGCGTATACCGTTTATAACGAACAAGTGAGAAACGGAAACGGTGTGTGTCGTTTACGGGAGATGCGCGCTCGGGCAAGTTTCGCAAAGAACGTTATTACTCAGTTGACAGAACGTCGATATATCTAGCGCAAGCTCTCGTGTCTCGCGCGCGAGACCACGTGACACCCATAGACTTGCGCCAAAACACAGCTTATATACGCAGCAGCGTACGTCGGAGTAAAAGACGGAGTAAACGAGATCTCGCACGCAACGTGCATCGACACGCAGGGCTACGTAAATTCTCGGTTAATCACTTGCCGTTACTTTTCAAGCTACAGCCCCACTTTGCGGTAGCAGACGAAGGCTTAACTGGGAGGGGGTTAGATCTAAGGATGACGTCGTAACCCAGAAGAGGTTGATCAGATCAGACGTGCGCGGGCTACCTTTACGGCGAGACACGGCCGACTAGCGTGGCCGGTGCCGGTCCAACGTGTCAAGCAACGGGGCATGCCGCAAACACCCCTCCGGGACAGCTCGAGGAGGGAACGCAACGCGGTACTTGCACACATCATACGCGCGCGCGTGACACTCACCAGGAGTACTTGCCGCAGATAGCGAACCCCGTCGTCGGGGTGCGCCGGCGCCGTCGCCGTCGCGGTGGAGCTCACCCCGAGTAGGACGTGCGGACGTTTCGGGTCAAGGTCGACGGCAGGTGGTCCTTCGGGACGTTTGGTATCCATTGTATCCATTGAGTCGCCTACGAGAGTCCTAAAACAGTCTTTAGAAGGCGAGAGGGGGTGAGAGGCAGGAAACAGCGGAGCATAAAACGTTGCGCCGTCGCCGGCGCCGCCGCGATCTTATTATTGCTATACGCGAAAGCGTACGCTAGCGAATGCGGGCTTACAGATCGAGAGGAACGCTGTGGACCGGAACGTGTCCCCGACGGCAGCGGCCGCGAGAAGTCGCCGACGAAGACTCAAGTCGCGTTCCTGTCGCTCTTTCGAATTTTGAGTGACTCTGACGTACGATGCGCTTGACGTAGGAACAAGCTACGATCAACTTTCGCTGACAACGTCAGTCGAGGGCCGAGGGGTGGTATCAATGCACTGAAAACGCGTTTACAACGTGGTGTAAAAGAGTATACGGAAAATATTACGTACGAATAAAATGCCTAATGATTTATGTACATATAATGTTCAATGTTTCTCTTCCTTCTTTCATCAAGTTTCATCTTCTGTAGGATGCAGTATCACATTTTAAAACTAATGCAACTGTTAAATCTCCTCACTTCTTTGGGGTAGATTTTCATCCCTATTGATAGACATACGCGACACTCTTCCTCATACAAATTTACTGACGATAAATACAGTCGTTCTTCAGCTTCCCTTCGATTTGTTTTATTTCTAGCACAATAGTTTTTATGTACGTGAACTGCAAGGACGAAGCAAAGCTTTATTGAGGCAAGTCGATCAAGCTTGAAATAGTATATTTTGCATAATGTATAACGCGAGCGGGGTGGGGACAGGAGACGATCCAGCATAGCATATTAACTCAAAAACACTCAACCACCGAACGTGTGTCAATAGGTCACGCGTGGAAGATCTATGGAACATTTAGGGGCTGCACGCCAGACGCCAGCTACGTGTCCTGTTTAAAATTCTAATACCGTTTAAAGCGCAATCATATCGATGTCCTTTTGTCGGTTAAAGAAAAATTCTATCGTTAAAGATATATATAGTTCCCAATTTTCCACACGTTAATTGTAACATAACAAGTGTGCGCAATCATGTTTAAAGTCCACGTATCGTTTTGAAATAAATAAACTAATAAACGATACGAAGTCACAAATCTCTCCAGATCATTTTTAAATTATTTTTAAAATATTAACAAAATACCCCGGAAAATCATCAGGAAAAATGGAAAACACTTTGCGAGGGACGTTATTAAACTATAACGTAACTAAGTTTCCCATCCAAGTCATAAGTTATATAGTTACGACCCATTTACTCGATGAGGAGAGCCAGGTAGGAGCTAGGAGCATCTGCGGCCTGCGGCGAGATCGCGCGCGATGAGGTTGCCTCTGGTTGCCTCCTAACCGCCCGACTCCCGAAGTCCCGAGTGATGGGATCGATGCGGTTGCCGTGACGACGGGACCGTCAGAGAGGCCGAATCGCGTGCGGATGACGGCTGCTGCCGTCGGCGGCGGCGAGCGGGTGGACGGGAGACGGGGGTAACGGGTAACCCGTTACAGCGGCGGCGGGCGGCGGGCAGTACGGGCACGACGATGCAGTGGCGACGTCGCCGCCGTTGAGGGCTCGCGGCTCGCGCTCGTACGGAGGCTCCCGGAGCCCGGAGGAGCGATCCCCGTGTACCTCGCGCGTCGCGCGTCTCGTCCGCTGGCCGGACCGCGCCCTCTTCCCCCGAGGTAGCGGGCACCGCGCGTTCGCAGTTCCCGTTGCACGACGCCGTTCCGGGACGACGAGCGACCGCGCGATGCGGCGGCGGTGTCGGGCTCGCCGCACCAGGAGGACACCGACACGTACGGAGCGCGGCGTCAGGAGTGTCAGGACGACGAGAGGATGCCCGGCGGCGCCGAGACGCCGCGTCCGCAGAAGACGCCCGCGCCGGCCGAGGCCGAGGCCGAGGTCCTGCTGCTGCGACGATGGAGCGAGATGCCGCAGCACCTCCAATTCAATCCGCACATCCTCACCGGCTACAGGCCGCTCATGACCATCCGCCAGTGCCTCGGTAGCCTTTTCTACATCCACAACGAGACCGTCAACATCCTGACGCACGGTGAGACTGGCCAAGACTGGCGCGATTACGTCTCCTTTAGATTATCATTCTAACGTCATCACTCATCATTCAAACGAGGATACTGTGTGTATGGGTGATTCGCTTTTTTTTCAACATACTTTGATCTTAACGCCAGCTATCGCGTCCTACGGTTTTTTTAACGTCGTTGCCGTCGCACGACCAGGTCGACCAGTCCTTCCCGGTATTGTTTGCGCGATTGATAGATTGAATGCTGCAGATCTCGAGAAAGATTGTGTGAATCTAAATTCATTAACTGCTATACGTGTGATATAAAGAATTTTGATTGCGTCCTGAGAATTTTTAATTCAGGAATAGTAATTTAATACTTTGGAATTAGATACACTAAAAAACATGAGTGAAAATTATTTATTGCGATAATAAAATTTTTACCTCCAAAACGGAGCACTATCTGTTGAACTTTTCGACAAGTTTGACGTTGATAAAGTGTGCGTGCAAAATTCTTTTGTATCCAGAAGAAACTTTCTCTCTTTCTCATAACATGTAAGAAAATAATTTAAAAAATTATCGCAAGAAATCTACTGTGGATCCTTGACGTTGGATTAATTTTATATCTATAGGTTTGAATTAATTCAATTTTATTAATTATTTTGCAAAAATTGCAAAATAAAATAAATCGCTGTGAAACTCGGTAAACGAACGTGATTCGTAGGATGGTAGCTGTCGTTACTCTTCATCACATCAACTATATATTTCATCCAAAGAATACACGGTCATGTCACGTAAGAGATTCGTCATCCTCGCGATTGGATTAACTGAGGAAAGTAGATTAAGTCCCTTAAGGGCTTTAAAGTCACGGTGCATACTATCAAGGCCAACTTCCGTGAAAACATCGCGACTCAACGAAGACGCATTGCAGGGTAACGAACGATCGATGAAAGCGAACCCATACGATATTCCTTCCCCGTTAAAGCTGATTCATTGATAAATTTCCAATACCGGATGTCAGTCAAATACGTTCTAAACGTACCGTGAACGGTTTATTACGTAACAAATAACTGACGCGTTTGTACGGCGTCGCTGCTTTTTACGCGTAAAAAACAAATGGCGATGCGATGTATATATAAGCGCATCCGAAATCGCATTCTTTTTATTGAGAGACTAAAAAGAGTTCTTTCAGCCTCTTTTTACAATTATACGGCGTATCCTTAACGTTATCCTTTTCCTTTCGTTCGAAGGAGAAACGAGAAACTAGAAGAGCCATTCGAGTATTCTGTTTTTGGTGGACCATCCTGTATATAAATCTCATGTATCGACCGGCGCACATGTGCGTGAAATAAAATCTTAGTAGGTCAGAGCTACCCACGTATATGTGGAGGAGCTCATTAATATACATACTTAAAATGACTTTTTGAGAAAATTAAACAGTGTTGTGACGGCCTCTACATCAATCTCTTCCTATTATCGTTTCTCATGTCTTACGTTATTAATGTAATGTGATATTATCAATGGAATTTGCAAGTAGAAGATAATTCACAGAAATTAAAAAGTTTGTTAAAGTTTACTCCTGACAAACATTGCAGTTTTTTTAACGGGACGTAGCAAAATTTTCTTTGTAAAAAGTATGATTGTTGAACTTGTCGAAGGCCGAAATGAAGAATTTATAAAAGATCATCGCAATCTCACGGTATACCATGCATTATATTCCATCATCAAAGAACTTGATTCGCAAAATGCGTTTGCCCGAAAGCATCCTGTGTGCTTACAGGATTCGCTATTCTGTACATGTTGGTGACTGTACCACATCTACTCCCATGGAACACAAAAGGGACACTCGTGGGAATTCTGTCCTGGTGCCACTTGATCGGCGCGGTTAGCCCGTGGGTCGGATCCTTCCTATACCACCTCTTCATGAACGTAAACTACGACGAAGTTCTTTACAGAACACTGCTGAAAGTCGACATGATCGGCATATGGCTGTGCCAGAGTTTCGGTGTGTGATCCATTTAGAAATGAAAGCCTTTTAGAATCTGCTGAAAGAACATATATGTATATGACTAGAAAGCTCGCACGTTGCAAGATTTTATTTTATAAATGACTCTCTTCGTATTTCAAGCAGATCTGACAAATTGTTGTATTGGTCGACTCCTGCTTCAAACGAAGAAAGTTTTAAATAAGGAGTGCCTACGAGCAGTTCTATATAGTGGCAAATAGACGCTTCTCTATTTCATGCAAAACTCATTTCAGGAGCTATACCGATGATGGCAGCCGCTGTTCATTGCCTTGCCGATAACGTCTGGTATTGCTGCATTTTTATTTATTGCTCCCTTAGTATGTGGGGACTTTTAAAGGTATTTTATAACTCACGTTTTCTTCGCGGATGTTTCGTTGCGATAAAAAAATTTAAAATAACGTTTACGTAATTCGTAGGCAATGACTGCGAGATCACCATGGGAGAGGCGTTTATGTTTTGCCCCTCCTTTCCTAATGAGAATGCTGGTCATGACTCTGAGGTGTTTCGGCATTGGTGGCGGATCACCCGAGGCTCTTATTCATATAATATTACAGGTTCATTTTGAATTATAATCCCAGACAGCCGCGTGTACCAAATGATGTTAAAAGTAATGCTGATGTAGGATTAATTTCCAGGATCTCATAGCTGTGATAGGTGCAACCATTGGCGCTCTTCGCATTCCAGAGAAGTGGATCCCCGGCAAGTTGGATCTAGTGCTGAATTCCCATAATGTGATGCATGTAATGGTCGTCCTAGCGGTATGTTCCATGCATACCGCAACCTTGAAGGACCTCGCCTGGATGTCCGATCCGTCTACGTGCAATAAAACAAGCTCTCTTCCTTCGGGTCGCGAAGAATTGTGATTGAATCATGAAGAACGCGACGGCTTGCTGCAGTCTGTGATAAACCGAGCCTATAACAACCGGCGATTAGTCGAGTGCTTCGACATTTGGAGACCAGAAAGTGCTGAATTCTATATTAGATAAAGTTAAGGATATTGAAAAGAAAAAAAAAATATATATAACAGAGTTTAATACAGAGTTACTTAATTAATGTGATCATTACGGGACGATTTAGGTACAATCATGAGTACAAAGTACTGTTACTTATCATATCGAATGTTTAACAGTAATGGGATATTTATGGAGTTTTACTGTAAACACACGCAAAGAGGCAAAGAACGTGAACGGAAACTGACGGGTATGATGCGAGAAAGATGTGTAAGATTATTTTGTCTAATGTGTTAGGGAAAATATTTTATTTTAAAATCTGCTTTCAACAACATAACTAGCAAGAAATATCATTTATGTTTTTTCCCATTTTAATGAAGTTGATACATTTATATCAGAAGTGCATATATTTTCTTTTATTGTAACTGTTGAGGATATATTTAAATTAAAAATCTCAAAATTAATTGCACACAGATTCTGCAGATTTTAAATTGTCTGTTGATTTTAAAAATCTAACAATAGAATAAAAAAATCTATATCTCTTCCAGTAAGAGAGAAAAACGTCAGATAACAATTCAAGTATTAGGAATGACTTACGCAAAATGAAATTTACGATTCTTCCTTGTAACTCGTTAATTTTTTTTACATAGTTACCTGAAGAACAAATAAGTCTATTGAAAAAAAGTTAGAAATTTACTAGAGTCAATTGTACGTACTTTATTAATGTATAATGAGGGAAAGTATTAAAGGTGATGTGGAAAGCAATACAAGTACATCGTTGTGATACAACAACCAGGAGTTTAGCAGTCTACACGCGTCCGTATTCAAGAATCCAATCCATACTTGATAGTATGAGTGATAACTGAATTAAGATCGAATACAAATGATTAAAAACTATTTCAAACTTTAAGCTATTTTACTAAAATAATCGATAACATTGTGCTGAGAACAAGTTAATTTTTCAGAATTCAGAGAAACGTCGTATTTTTTAATGTAATTTTTGAAACTATTTTATTTCTCGATTAAACTGATAAAAATCTGTAATTGCGTCGGACTATATTTAAGACAAAATTTGAGGAACAGTTTAAAACAATTTAGAGGTACGGAGAAATTGTATTCGAGCAGGATTAAAAATCTTCGGACCGTGTAGACTTCTATCAGAATCATCCAATATACATATTTCTGAACGTCCATTTCTTTAAATCAGTTACGCTTTATAATACATCCAAAAATTATTTCAATATATCAGTGGTTCGATTCCACTATAGAGTAAGATAATTCATCGTTCAAGTGATATTGAACTCGTAATAAAATTATTCTAAAGATCAGCTAAATTCTATTTCAAAGCAGAAATAGGAAACCTAGAAATGTAAATTTCGATTTAGATGAGTACGTCGTATTATAAAATATATAGCTAATTGATACACAGCAAAAGTCGATTATAGAGATTTGCGATTTTGTGTAAAAATTATCTAGTAGTAAAAGCAATTGATAGTAATACAGAATATACATTTCGCATATCTCGCAAAAATTAATATACACGTGTTGCATTTTGTACCACACATGAGTGTATATCGTTATATTTTATTGCATAAATAAGATCATAAATTTCAGTGCTTGCCATTTATTATATATAATTATATAAAATTATATACATAATTTTAAAAATTTACATAAATTTTATTCAATTAACACATTTTTAAACTTAACTATAGCTGAGCAATAATTAATTGTAAACAAAACCATATTATTACATTCTTGAGTATACACTTTAAGTTCGTAAGCATGTAACTCATTGCGAAATGATGTAAGGCACTATAAACTCTAGTGCTTAAATAATTATATATTAGATCTATAAATAAGTTACACTTCCATGTGATTGGACATACTATCGACATAATTAATTCTTTAAAGAATAGTTGTGATTTGCAGGTTGTATAATGTACTAATAGAAACTGTTGTTATAGAATACAACGCGTGATATAAGATAAATAAATATCTTGAAAAAAAAATATATATATATTATATGTATTTATAATTTGAAAAAGCACATTTAATTATAATTAGATATTCATCTTGATTTTCAATTTTATAACATATTGAGAATTTACTACGTTCACTAATTTATTTTTCTTCTGTAAGAATAATTCAATAATTGTACTGTCATGATTCATACGATTTGTTAGACATTTCCATCAAGAGACACGATAATATCTCGCGTCAAGTACACACGCAGCGCGAAACCGCTCCGTGTATCCTTACGCGAGCTGGAGAATTGCGAGTACCCGAGATTATTTATATGTATATAGAATTTGGACAGCGACATCGTGGGCCTGCGTAAAAAACGCAATCAAGTAAATTCATTGCTGATGAGAAGCAAAATGGGTAGTTTAGAAAGGCATACAATGATCATTGGCGCTAAATTATTGCTGTATTTCACGACCAATAATCGTAATTTATTTATAAATTATAACAAAATGAAGTAAAATAGTAAATTAATAGAAGAGATATTCTAGATTTAGATGGGAGATTTGAATCTGGTAAAGATTTAAGTAAGCAGTTGAAAGGAATAAGCGCGCCAGTGGAGTACGTTTTAGAAAAGAAAGATGACGATGAGGTGGAAGTAACGTAATAGCAATAAGAAAAAGTCAGATACTGTTATAGAAGTGTAGATTAAGCTTTAGAAGGTGAAAAACTGAAGCCTAATAGAAAACTTCCAGTGTCTAGCGATATATATAAGCAGAGTTATATAAGAAACCGTACAAACTTGATGAATTATCCAGCAGTTTTGTAGCGCCAAAGATAAAAGATTGCCTGCTCAATTGGAATTCGTTGATGTAACCGAAACAGCTGATTAAATTATTTGAACAGTGGAAGGGTATCTTAGAGAATGGAGTTAGAGAGTACAACTCGTCAGACACGGACTATGCATTCATACGATCAATTAGAATGAAATGCTTAGGTGCCGTCGATCAGAGGAGCTATACAGTAATTACTATAACGGGACTTCGCTCTCCTGAGTGTAACTCTTTACCCTGCTGAATTTAAGAGGAGGATATCTACCGCCAATCGGCGACGCCCTGAATTCCCTTACGGATGGTTCCTTTAGGCAAATCTTCGCTTCTTGTCCATTTTTATATTTCGTGAAAATACTGTAGCTGATCCATTTCAGTTGCGAGTTAACTCTTCTGTGATGATTCTGTATCTCGAATTCCTACATGACATGAACGCGACATGATTGTGAAAACGTATTGACTGGATTTTTGTACATAGTTTTCAATTCCAGATATATTTAGTCTTTATTACTTACAATATGGAACGTTTGTTCACCGCTATCATGCACCGGTTCTCTTTTCTTCCTTCTATAGAAATTGATTCCTTTAGTTTCCTGCCTTTTCAACACAAGTGTAACACAATTATCATGTAATCGAAAATGACCAACAAGAACCGATGGGTTACGTGGTACGCGATTTCGTAAAGAATTTACGCAGCTTTGAGCTTCATCAGTCGATGTCAACATTAAAACTCTTCCTTCGGGAAAAAATCTAAGCGCAAAAAGAATATCGTGAAAATTTTTTTACTTTAGATGCCAAAGTGTGACTGCGGTAAGAAAATAGAATTTTTGCAAATATTAGCACTATTACTTTTGCATACCTCAGGTACCGAAAATATTCAACAAGATGCCACGGTCTGTAATATCGGTCTTGGAAATTATTTTCTCCGTCGCGTATGTAACTTGTTTTATTGATGTAACATCCGTTGTATCTTAATCTAGGCCGTTTCAAGTACATATCCCTCCACGATTTGTATTTTGGCTCGCAAGTACCACAATTTACGCCCCATACCCTATAATTGAAAACAATTCCAATTACATATCAACCAATAACCACGCTAATATTTATCGATATTTACCTAACGCATGCTAGTCGCCAGATCTCCGTGTCTCGTGCAGATATGTAAAATCCACGACATACCCTTGAGAACATTTCTAACGATCGGAAATCCAGTTCAGATGACACAACCCATCTTAGAATGTAAAGTACTATCTCCATAGGTAACGCAGATATATGTGTTGTCTAAAGTACATTTAAAAAATGTTGAATATAAAATATATCCCAATCCTGTATAAATGTATAGTGCATTTAAAGTGATGACACAGATGTTGAAAAAAAATGTTAAAATGAGATGCTTACACTTTGTTCAAATTTTGGGAAACATACACATTGATTGCGGTTTACAATTTTAGATAACTTGAAAAATAAATCATTTCCTTCTTCGTCAACTTCATTATGATTTTCGCTGTCGTTGTTAGTTGAAAAATCATTGTCTAATGTATCAAAACCATCATCAGCATCGAATATATCTCTTGCTTTTGCTTTCGTTGATTCGTACAAACGAACTTCAATGTCAGGAACTAATTGTACCGCACGTTTATAAAACTGGATTGCCTCGTAAAACTTTCTGCTCTGTTCGTGTTCAATGCCTTTAAGAAATAAATTCTTTGCCTGAAACAAGCAACGTTTCTTATGGGAATGTTATGGAAATTTAAAACTTCTTACTTTGAGACAATAATTGTTATACTTTGCTTTCGATAGAGGCTTCATCGTTTGCGACTTCAATGTTAGGCTGGTTCGACGAATACATCTTTGATTCGTCGCGCTTAGGTGATATCGTCAACTCGCGCTGCCATTGTTCCCTGAAAGACGTCAAGGTGTCCTCAATGTTTGTTCCTTCTTGCAAAGAAGACGCCTCTTGATCATCGCCTTCATCCGTATCATTGCTAGATTCACTGCAATGATTCTGCCAATGCATAAAGCAATAAATATTTTAGATGCTAAACTGTGGAACGACATGAATTTATTTTATCAATACAAATTTAACAAAGATCTTATGCCACGCAAATTTCATGTATGACACAATTGTTTATTAAACACAATTAAGTACAGCATTAAATATGATACGTATACGCATGTTTATTAAAGATGTACAATAAAAATCTTTCCTGAACATAACTAGTAAACACAAATATAAAGTGACTTTGATTTGCTCTTATCTAAAGTAGATCCGGAGGATTTATATAGAATTAGTAATATTAAGTAAATTCTTAAGTAAACTTAAAAAAAAAAACGAAAAGTAAAATGTAATCGATATACATCTAACACGATTGTAAATAATGCGAGTCCTCCAGAAAACAAGCTGGTCATTCCAGAAAATAAAAAGTAGAAAGATTTAAGTAAAAACACTGATCACATGTATTGAAATTAAGAAATTATAAAAAGCGGGGTCGGTCGACTCTCTCTCTCTTTATCTTGATTTCCGAGAGGCTCGTATGACGAAATGACGCAACATATTGCGAAGAAAGGTATCGCCCGGTCAGAGGTTAGGCCGTCAGCGATTACTCCGGCGTTCAATTACGCGTCTGTCGCGCGACGACAGTGACGGACAGTTACGTTCTCACGTACCATTTTTTCTTCCTATTCAATCCCGACGGTTTTTCTCCCTCAGCGCATGTACTCTCGGTCGGAAAAGCGCACGACACAGCGAAAGCACAATTTCGCCAATAGTAGCGCCGCCATGGTTCTCGCCTTTCTGCGCGTTTCTCGTTTCTCGTCGTGGAGCGGAACTAGCGGAAGGCGGAACTGGCGGAAGGCGAAGGTCGTTGCGCGAGGTGACGTGCGTACTGCGTACCCGTACTACCCGACACTGTTCTGTGCCGACTCCTGACTCCTGACTGCTCCTGACACCCGTTCAATTCGTCTTCGGTCTTCGACGCGACGTAAATCGACGCATCGTCCCTGCCATCATCATAATTAATCGTCGCGTCCGTAGCAGAAGTTGTTTATCGTGAAAATAACATCGGCCGAATTTTTTAACCTAATGAATGTAATTTTAGGACGCGTAAACAGGTAACGAACGTTCGTAATAGTCGTAACTCCGATCCTTTATATTTTATTTTCCTATATAAATATGTTTTCTAAATATGTGATTCGTATTCGTAATATAGATAACATAGATAATATATAGATAAGATAACGATAAGATAACGCGATATTTTTGTAGGAAGGTGCAATTTACGTCAATTTCTTTTCAAAGAGGATTTGCGCACAGTAAAAGAGCAATTCAAAGAAGTATAAATTTAATCTAATGAATTCAGTTGCAAGATGTCAAATTGCGAACGCCTTCGCAATTTTTTCCTATTTCCTGCGTATAGATACAAATATAGATATTCGAAAGAGCCAGCCAGAAATAATTAGGCGAATGAACGTCGGTGCGTCAATAAATGGTCGATATCTTAAATATTTTGATATCTTTGTCACCTTGGAACTTTATATAATTGCTTTTATGTCGGTTGATGAGCACGTGCGAATATTTCTGTAAGATTTCTATTACTCTCTCTATATGCTAATTCTATGCCGAATCAATGCAAAGCATAATATATATTATGTATATTTAATGTAGAATTGGTCGAAAACATAGAATAATATTATGGAAATATTCGTACTCAATTAACATGAGACAATTATGATGAAAGATTAAAGATGATAAAAATATCAAACACAGTATTTGACCATTCATCGACGCCGAATTGATGTTGATTTAATTAATTATTTCTGGCTGAGGTATTTAGGTGTAAATACAAGCATAATGATCAGAAATGTGCAAGTATGATACAGATATATTGGAAAGATGGAACATCTCTAATATCCATTTTTATAACAATAATCAATGTAGATTAATTTTAATCTTGGTTTAACTTACTTTTTATCTTTTTCTACTATCTAGTTCTACGAATTAAAAAAAAGATAAAAAGTGAATTAAACTGGGATTAAAGTTAATCTACATTAGTACATTGGTAGAAATGGAATACAAGAAAGAGATCTGTATTTAAGCACTCTTATATTCAAATATCGGCCACATCCGTGCGTCCGACACGTAACTGATATCCCGTTTCCCTCCCTCAGGAAACGTGTTCGGGGAACGCGACGGAAATGGGTCACGGAAACGCTGGGGTATTCAAAGGAGCCGATCTGCGACGGCCGAAAGCGGCGAGACGCAGCTGCTGGACAGTGAACCTGCCACCTGTACGTGTAACTTGTAACGTACGTGTGTTAACACCGGTGGGGTACGTGACCCCACCTCTGTCGCGCATCAGGGAGACTATCACTGCCTACCTACCTATTCAGGAGATCATCTTCCCGAGTAAAAGCCGAGTACTGAACGAGCGTGGGCACAGACAGCATCATGCGCTTGGTGAGTACGAAACCATTCATTCACTGATCAGCTTCCTCACTTAGTGAACTTTCCTTTGATTTTCTCTTCTTTCTCTCTTTTTTTTTCTCCTCGTTTCTTCGAAACAATAGATCTCTTCTTCGCGGTAGTGGGTTACGTATCCTCGTGCCAAGTGACAGTGACTCGAATAATATCGATCTCGATGAGTGCCAAGTGATCGGATCGAAGTTTAGGAAGACCCCTATAGTGTAGGCAAATTTTATCCCGTAAAAATGCATATAGCGAACAAAAAGAAATCGAATATTAGTAATCGAGACAGTCTCGAGTTCCAGTTAGGATGTCTTGAAGAAAAAAAAATACGGTGACGTCGTGTGTTCGATGTCTCTTCTCGGTTTCTCTTTTTTTCTTCGTGGAGCGAAACGACGGATAATCCAAGTTGAATTAATAAAGTTGTCGTCATAAAATTGAATGCTATTACCTGGAGATAGCAGCCTTCCCGCAAGTAATTCTAATACTGACTAAATGCGTACGCATTGATACTCGAGTAGATACTTGAGTTTCTAGCTGCGAAGAAACCCACGGTGTGAGCATTTCACGATAGCCACTTTCTTCTTCCATCATATGTTTCGCGACTTCCAGATTCACAAGTGTACGTACCGTACCCGCGCGCGGAAGGGACACATGCATGCTTTTCTACTTAACGGTTTTCGATAGCTGTTTAATGAAATCGTTTGTCCGGTTGGCCCGATTTTTCGCGCGACCGTGTCAGCCGTCAGATAATATTTCCGGTAAATATTAACGATTTCACCAAATAAAAACACGCTCTTGCGTATAATTAGCAAATTATGATTCAGTATTTAGCATCAGTGTCGCGCAATATGATCTGAAGAACGTAACATATTGTGGATATCAGTCAAATTTTATATTTGTAGTTGCACAGTTGTGTCCACGCGCGTACACTTCAATATATTCAAAAGTAATTAACTTAAAAGTTGTTTCGTTTAAATTCTATTTTTCATTCACCATTACTTTGTATATTAATATACAAAGTACTTTTATTAATATAGAGATATTTTAGATTTTTTTTAAACATTGGTTTAAAAAATCAATGTTTAATTACATATTTGTTTAAAAGCCAGTGTTTTCTCTTTAAAGTCTGAATATCTGAAGCTTAAAAGTCTAAAGCATCAATCACTTTGCTTTTGGAAACGACTTTCGCTGATCGGGCGAAAATCCGTGACAAACGTTAATAAATGTCAATTTCGTCCTCAGATTTTTAAAGCGGTCCACAGCGGTACAGCTCTCGAGATTAATTTGAAACGAAGAAACTAAATACAGTCATTTTGTAGTTGCTGATTCAGGTAAAAAGGTCGATCCTCTCGCGGTCTCCGCAATTTACTTGTTGGCGTCCACTTTACGGCAATTCACCGTGAAGCCGACTAGGCTCATTACCAATCGCATTAATGAATCGAGGTGCTCCGGTGCAGTCGTTGGACCACTGGATCAATTTCTACTCGCTCGCGAATCGCGCGATGGCGAGACACGCGAGCGCACGTTGATGGATTATACGCTTCTAACGACCCAGTTGTCATGTAGCACGGTCGCGTGTTGCGTTAATTAACATTAGGTTTAGTTTCACGGGCAGATTGAAGTTGAGGTTCGTCATGCGAGCCGTTAATTTGGAATGATTGAGATTGATCGCTGTACCGTGGAAAAGGGGTACATATATATATATGTACATAAAAGGATTGCACTTATATATAAAAAAGAAAGGGAGAAGAGAAAAAGATAGTGAAACTTCTGAAATTGAGATATTATACTCGTCGCGGTCTACATACATACGATATATGCTCTCTCCTCGTATAAGTTCGATCAATGGACCAGACGAAAGATCACACGTAGAAACGTAGACGCGTATCTACGTGAGAGTTCATTCGAAATCGGCACAGGGCGCGGCGGAGAAACGGAAATTGATCTGAAACAATCTAATCAAATTGATTTGATGGATCGTAAAGGTTTGCATTCAATTCCATGGATTTGTGCGATGTGAGCGCGCACGATAATTTTCTCCCGATTACACCTCGAACAATCAATTTTTCCGGTTTTCTAATCGACGCGCAACGTATCGTTCGCGGGGAAAAAGCACCTTCGAGGATCTCTTCTGTCCGAATGGATTATTTGAGATCTCTCATTTTAATGCACGGTCATGCCGACGAGATATACTTGTGGTCGATGGCGCGCGCATTTCGAGAGAAAGTAATTATATCAGGGATTTGATGACGTGAAGGGATGGGCGTGGATACCTGTGTCAGACGGCGAGTTCGATGACCCTCGAAAGCAGATGGCATCTTTTTCGGGCCGCGGGCCGCGGGAAGAAAGTTCTTCTCCTTCTCTTCTTTTTTTTTTCCTCCGTTTCGAGCGACGCAACGATCCATTCTTGAACGCGAGATAAGCCGGATAAAAAACGTATTACACGGCAGGCAAATTCTTACGAAACGGTAACCGACCATGCCGCCTAGACGTGCACGGGGGCTTCTTAATCAAGAACGGCATGCACGTAATAGTAACGGTAGCCGAAGATTCCACCTGCCTCTTCTCTGAATGGGAAAGAGTTTCCGGACGTTTCGTAAGATCGTATCGGTATATCTGGACGGATTCTCTCTCTCTCTGCCACAGGCCTGTCCAACTCTACGCCAGAAATGTACGCGCGCCCGTAACAAATCAATAACTTCCTTAATAATCGCGAACGTACAGTTTCGCGGTCCGTTGGAGCCACGATTTTTCGCGTCGAAAGTGGAAAGTCGCGCGCTCATCGGCATCCTTTCGTTCGGCATAGATCCTTCGGCAGCCGTCCGCCGTCCCAACGCCTAAGGTCACGTACGACGGAACAATCGCGTTAAACCGCTCCCATGTTTCAGATTTTTCCGATACTTTCCTCCGCCGCGCCGAGCGGAGCGGAGCCGCTAGCCGACTCGACCGCGCAGCTACCTCGATAACTTTCCAAGACCCAATCCTTTGTCGGGTCACGCGGAAAGATACTCTATCACGAGTATGATATTATTGGTATTACGTGTATAAAGTATACCCGGCGTAGAATGCTCGAGACCACCCTAAGGTCCGTTAGGTGATCTTACGAGTCTATAACTGTCGAGGCATGAGGAAGATAATAGAGTTTCTAGGAAATTCTCAGACGAGAGGAGATAGAAATCTCAGCAACATTCTAGCCAATTATCGACCTCGAACTAATTTAGATTGATGGATACGTCTGTATCCGTGTACTTGGGCCAAAATAAAGCGTTTCGAGCGGCAGAGACACGGACACGGGCACGGTCCTTCGACGGACGGAGGCTCCCGTCTCGACTTTCTCTCCGAGCTCGCGATACGATACGGCGCGGCGCGGCGCGGCGTATCGCGCCGCGGTGCAGCGCAATTATTTAATTTAATTGCATTCGGGCGCATTGGCCCATCTTCTCTGGCTAGGTCTGCACGTTACTCAACGCCAAGGACTCGTTGTATAATCTGTATACGTACTTGGCGACATCGCCGAGATGCGCTTTCACGTTTTCCCATTTCCGCGTTTCTGCGTCTCATATGTCCGAAAGATGTAGGGGGTAGGAGTTGTCTCGGCACATCGTAGTCAACGGCGAAGAGTCGATTACAGGGTGAGAAAATGAGTAAAAAGTAAAATAGATTTAGCGATCGGTTGCGCGATTCTTGGGAGAAACGACTTTGGACACTGGCGTTTTTCTACTTGTTTTTGCCACTCTGTCGAATGTGCTTGTCAGATATGAAATCTTTAATCAAGATTGAAGTTGATTAGGATATATCCCCCCCAGATCCAAATTAACTTCGAGCAGCTAGAGTATGTTGGGTCCATAAGTCTAATAATTTCCCTTGCTTATTACAAGACGTCGATTGTCCGAGTGGGTCTTGAGATAATGTAAAATTTATGTCGGAAACGTAATGACGATAATCAGGATAATTTAATGTCAAACACACTTATCTTTGGACCTTCCAATGCAGTACATGCAAGATTTGTATTACATCGAAAATCGATTCTTCCTTAAAAATTTTGAGGACGGTTATTATCTGGTTATACAACTTTGCAATTTCCACCGTTAGATGTTTTTGCAAATAACGCTCAGATAGAAAGGTTCTGTGAAAAATTTGTCATTAAGTTAAAGGATGTTGAGAAATACTGTCTGTATTACTAATTTCTAACGTATACAATACTAATTTCTAACATACATCGATTGCACAAAACACATTACCTAACGATAAGTCACGACTCCACCAAAGGTTCATTTCTCTGTATCGATAGTTTGGGAAAAATTGATTCCAAATTAAAGAATTCGTCCAACATTAAAAAGAGAACGTCAGGAGTGTTAGAATATCTCGTACGCATCTCCATCGAGGGCGTGAGAAGAGCTCTAGAATGCGTGGAAACATCGTGGTACTTTGTGTTACGCACATATATAATTAGTGCAAATTTGCAAGCGCGCATTTTCTTGCATTCGATACATTCATAATAAGGAAGCTTCGCCGTCAATGTTAGGGGGTGAGAAAAATGCGGTCGGGCGTGTTGCCGCTCAGATGATGTTGCGTCAAACCGATTCGTCGTAATCCGGCACAAAAGCCGAGCCTACAAGTCTGTGTAACTGACGGCGCGGCGCGGCGCGGCGCGGCACGGCGCCGGCGTGGCGGTTTTAATGCCTGTCACGCCGCGCGGCAAGAGTACGCCGAGTTGAAGCAAGTTCACGAGCGTTGCGCATCCTCGACATACTGCCGAGTGAAAGTGCCGCCTGCTCTCGCGGTTTCTTCTTCCTCATCTTCTGACTTCCACCGCGCCAACAGTGTTATTGCGGAGCCGGATCAACATGACGAGTTTTCTCACGCTGTTTCCCCACTCCGATCGCGCATGGCGTGAAACAGATTTTTCGTCTTCTCCTCCTTCGATTAACGCGATCCTTCGATTTCTCGCTATCATTGTCATCTATTCGCGTCCTCTATTTGATCCATATTTTGAACCGCACATTTCGTCAAGCGAGTATAAATTCGTAACGAGCGATGTACCAAAAATTGTATTCAAGTGTATTCAAAAAAATTAATTATAATTGAGATATATTTATCTATAAGGCTCCATTTTTTGTATTTTACTATTGACTTACGTACAGCAACGCACGATGTTTATATAAGAATCCATAGTACTTTGCTCTGGGTTAATTATATTGTTTGAAAACTGATCACCTTAATGGCACGGTACAATCTGAATGAATAAAATAGGAGGTGTTGAAGTCTGGAAAATGGTTATAATAATTTGGGATTTAATTGTCTCAGTCTGATTACCATTGTGAAGCAATTAACTTCGCTTGCTTATGTCTGTCGTTATGTATTTAATTAAGGTAGTTTCGTTCATTAAACATTCAGGTAACACATAGCGTATCTCCTGGTTTCGACACTATTATGCTGCTTTAAATCCGATCTGTAGAACAGAGAATCGACTCTATTCTTATAATTTATTAAACTTTCGTCGATATTTTAATAACTCAAGCATATAATTTTAATCTTGACGGCGCAAAATTTATTCCAACGATGACGCAACATTTATTCCCAACGACGCGCAACTAATAACTAATCGACGCGAAATCCGAAGTTTCCTTTGCATTATCTTCTATCGCGCATTGTCAATTCAACGATTCTATACTTGTGTTGTAGGCGCGGTGAAACTCGCGGTGTTATTCCCCGCGATGGAAAATGACGGGTCAGGAGTTCGCCACGCGAAAATGTCCGTAATCAAAGATTCGCGATAGCCAAATATGAGACTCCGAGATCCTTTTAACAACCGGTTGTGGTCGATTTATCGTCCGGACAACGCTCGTCTTCCTCGCTCGTCTCGCAGTAATTTTTCTTTCCTAGCGCATGTACACATTTATGCGGCTTTCGACTTTTTCGTCGCCGATTAATTAGCGTTTCTGCAATTACGTGCGGCGGGAAATTACTTAACGTGTGTCTATAAATCCGTCGCGGCGGTGACACGTGTCAGGCGGGGAGGGTTCTCGGTCGGCGAGTTTCGAAAGTGAAACCAACGTCAAAAGCGCGATGTGAATCAGTTCCAGCATCCAGACTATTATTAAAAGATACGACACCTGCAAGTCGGCGTGCCCCTCGCGTTTGTACGTAAAGATTAATGAGACGCTGGACCGACGCGGAGGTACGGGAGGATATGCTTGTTACAGGTTTAGAAAGTTTCCAAAGTTGACTAATCGTTGGTATGCGTCGTGCCGTTTCGTTAATTTTTATTGTCAACGCTCCGCACAAGTTTATAGCCGCGAAGGGGATATTCAGTGTTTATGAGACTCGAAGTGAACAAAAGGTCTCATGAAAATTCTAATGATCTTACGCCTCCGCCACGTTCGCGCAATATACTCCGGTATGGCTTCTCTTAGAAGAGTCTGCGGCGAGTCAAATTAACCATCCAAGCGAGATCAAACGAATGGACGGAACGGGCTGCTCTACAGCAGCGGAGCTAAACGTCGCAGCTCCCTGTTATATTATGTGTAAATTACGGGATGGTTTACAGACGTCTAACAGACTTTCCCCTTTTGCGGCAAAAGCGCCGGCATTTAAAGCGGGCTTGTTGCGCGATGAATACATAATTTGATAATTCTCCACGTTCGCGTCGTTGACCCGGCCGGCCGGCGTGCGGCGTGTCGTTCTGTTGTTTTCCTCCGGGTGCGGTGTAACTTTCTTTACAAATGTCAGAGGTACGGCTCTCGTGTGGTGCGATACGGCGCTTCTTTTTTTCCTTTCTTTGTTTACGCACGCTTAAGAACGCTTACGAACGCTTAGCGCCGGTGCGGAATCCACTCATTTTCTCCGATTCACGGTTGACGGGGAATTATGGTTGCTAGTACTTGAATAACTTCTCTTCCTTCTCCCTCGTCGCTTTACGGCCCGGCGAAAACGGAATTTCCACGACGCGCATGCGAACGTGTCATACCGATGCTCCCACCGCGGCAATTTGACGGATCACAATCGGGGTGAAAGTTCAAAACCCACAAATCGCTTCCGTTAGATAGCTCGTGGCCTTTCTAGGGCGTAACCGATCGTGCCATCACGATGGATTACGTGTGTTGCCGACCCGTTTGAATAAATCCCGCAGATCATGCGTTTGAATAAAATCGACGGATCATGCGACGACCTCGTTTAATGGTATCTGTGAACGCTACCTTGATAATGAATAATCAAACACTGTCCGTTGTCCGAGAGGTCTTTCACATCGCTCATCATCGTCACGTGTCATTATGGAAACGAAAGGAACGCGGCCATTAAACGTAAAAGCATCATCAAGGCGGCACTTTCCCAAATTGCTCGTTCGTAACTACCTGAGGTAGTGACGACAAATAATTATAGGTGTGGAGTCCAAGTAGAAGATGATTATTGTGAATGGATTAATAGAAAAAAAAATTGTTCGCTATTTATTCACCGAGGGAACATGACGCGAAAAACGGATTAAAAATCATTAACTTTAATTTCTATAAAATCTTAAAACCAAAAGGAGCATAGGAAAAATTTCTTGAGCACGCACTTTCGATGTGTATTTACTTTTACTTTCATAACTTAATACCGTGAGAACGGGAAACATTTGAAAGCATCTCCATTATGCTAAACATTACACGCCAATGCCGGAATGCAATAAAACTGACGATACTTTGAAAATTCTGCGAGAGTTGAGATGAAGCACGTAACTCGGGCGTTTTTACGGTAGTCCTCGTCACGCTGAATTTCGATTATTCGCGGCAATGTAACAAAGCTCTGAGGCATCCATCCGAGTTTCTCTCCACTTAAATACCAAAGTTTATTCCCAAGAGCCCGCGCATATGTGCTCTATACACGTGCGTAATTAAAGATACGCGCTTCTAATTGCATTCGAGCTCAACAGAAACATAATGGAATCCCCGCTGAGTTCTCGCGTTTATCGTTTCCTTCCTTGATCGATATTCGTCTCCTTTACCTTTTAACTCGTTGAATTATTATTCTTAGGCAATCTTAGTGTGTAAGTAAGCAAACTGACAAAATTTGAAAGAATTTTAAAAAATGCATTCTTTTATTTAATAATAATTATATATATTAATTACTTAATAATAATCATATATATTAAAAAATTACTAATAATAATAATATACATATATTTAAAAAAACCTTATATGGCCTGCAAAATAGTTAACAAGAAAATAGCTTCCGCTGAAAAGTTATTATATTCGTTATTATATACAATTTTCAATTTTCCAAGAAGCATTTAATTATGCATGCGCGTCTTTTCGGCGACGACAGACGTTTACGTGTATGCGCGTTCTCGCGTAATTACATAAAATATGCAAATCGCCGGTCTCCCTCATACGGCTCGAAAGCCATAGGTACGTGTTTACCATGTTTTTAGGAGGAGAAAATCGCCTACGGGTCGTTGTGAATCTTCCACTTCATAACGGGACTCACGGAGATAGACTCAGGCGGACACAGAAACTTTTAGCTTTCAATCTCTCTCGAATCAATACGGTGAAACCAGTCATATAAATGTTCATTTTTGTGTCATCAAAATCTCCTTAATATCGTCACATTTTTTTTTAAATAAATACTGCCCGTGGTTTATCTTTTCCCAAATAACCTGGTTGCATTAAAGTGATCTTTAATCGTGATTGAAAGGAATCGATACACACATCAGTGACATAGGGATTAATTTTCCACAACAGTTTAGCTTCATTGCACGATAAAGAATATCGACACTTAGCAATTATCAATAAATGTAATCTAGTCTGTGCAATACAATATTGTCTTAATATCTCATTCTAATTTTGCAGGTGGCCATATCAATTTTAGTAGCCTGCCTCAGTCTGGCTAGGTCTCAGAAGTCTGAGATCTCAGCTAAGGTTCTTGAAACTGCACCACCTGCGGTAAAACTCGACAAAAATCTACGGCAAGCGTTGCTGAGAGCGCTGACGGAACTAGAGGCCGAATCTGCGGAACAACGAAAGGATGAAGATGAAAAATCGCTCATTATGACTGTTGAAAAGACTTTCGATGAAGTGGTTAAGAAAAACCTGAATAATAATATCGGCGTGATACCGAAAGCTTCCTTCTCGTTTGACAATTTTCCGGGAGATGAGGAAATCGTCAACGAGGAAAAATTGCAAAATTCGAGCTTTCTCGAGTCAAAGAGGTACGTTTCCTCGAGTCCGTCGGCGATGATAGAAAAAGCGAGTCACGACGACGCCAGAAGCTTCCACGTGCAGAATGTGGCTCTCTCAGATAAAAGTACAACGCCACGACGTGAATCTAAAGTGGATCCGCCGGAAACGAAGAAAACTCCCGCGGGCTCGTCCACGGTCAGCAAGGTAGAGAGTATCACGTTGAAACCGATTACGCAATTATCAGAGAGCTTGACGCAAAGCGCTAGCAACGGGATTACCAATACCAACACGCTGATCACCCCGAAACCGACTGCATCTAGTCCGACAGTTCCGCTCAGGAACAATGTCACTTTGTCTTCTAGCGCTAATAAGGAAAGAGCTCAAGCGGAGGAAGTGAAAATTTTCCAAGCGCCTTTGGTTGCGGCCTTCACGGTGCAACAAGATGAGCTTGGTATACCGAAGAGCATCGTGCCGATATACAGGCAATCAGGCGATGGACAGGCCCTGACTCTTCAAGAGCAGCTGGAATTCAAACAAAAATTACTGGAGCAGCAGCTGGCGGAGTTGCAGCAGCAGCAAATCCAGCAGACGCAGTTTCTCGCCAGGCAACGTCAACTGTACGATCAGCAGTTGAGACAGAAACAGCAGCAACTATATCTTCAGGAACAGGCTAGAATCAAGCACTTGGAAGAACAGGCTAAAATCAAACAATTGGAGGAACAGCGTTTGAGGCAGCTGGAGGAGCAGAGGATCTACCGTTTCCATCAACACAATCATTTCCCATTGCTACAGAAGTCGCACATATTTGAACAATCGAACGTATTGCCGCTTCAGCCGCCCCAGCCACCCCAGCCATCCCAGCCATCCCAGCCGCATTCGGAGCCTACGGTTCATCTTCAACCAAGTGTGTCCCTGGAGGTTCCCAGCGTCGCGGCGCCCCCATTATTCCGCTCAAACTATCAGGAGCAGTTACATTTCCAGCAGTTCCGTCAGCAACCTCAACCACAGCCCCAACCCCAGCCCCAACCACAGCCTCAACTCCAGCAACAGCAACAGCATCAGCATCAGCAGCGATTGCAACAGAATTTCGTTTCGTTTCCTACTGACTTCCAGCCGCCCGTTGTGCCGGCCACGAGATTTAACAGGCAGGAAGCCTTTAATGCAGTTGGCAATTTTGGTTTCAACCTGGATAACAAGCAACCGCCTCCGTCGAGGAACACATTCAATTTCAACGCGATACCAAGGAACCCGAATACGTTCGTTTACAATCCCTATGTGCAGTTCAGGCAGATCCCAACAAGGGTGCAGCCGCCCGCCAAGCAAATCCAACGTCTGATTTATCAATCGGGAGTCGCCGGTGAGTTGGGCAACATACAGGGTCCAGGTGACGAAGATCTCAACATCGTGTCCAAGGTATTGGCGCTGAACGTTGGCGCGTTACCCAACAAGAACTATAATCAATTCATCACGAATAATCGCAGCAAATTGGGCAGCGCGTGAACAGACAGATAGACGTATCGATGTAAAACTTGGACGAGTCGTGTAAATCACTACAGGACGATATTAGCAAGGTGAAATCGAGCTCTCTCTTTTTTCTCTCTGTCCCTCTATCTCCTCTTCCTCTCTGCTTCTCTCTTTCGTCCCTCACCCGTTTTCTTTCTATCTTGGCCTACTCTTTATATGGATATCTTCTCTAATTTCTCGAATCTTTGGCATTGAAACACATACAAACACGCATACACGCATACATCGGTGACAAAAGTCCGGATATCATCACGGATTTTGCATACGTACAGACGCACTCATACGTACATACGGAGAACGGTTATTCATAGCTCGCGAGAGGACGCGGGATGACTCGGTAAGTTCAATAGTACGCGAGTCATGACGATAGTAACCTTGAATATACCAGCATCCAAGTGAAATCGAATCGTTGCGAATCGTTTTTGCCCCCTCGGTGTTATCTCCGCGAGATTTTACTCTCCGCCAAATCTCGAGGATCGATAGGAGCGTGAGACAAAGATGTACGAACATAGCGCTTCGGAAAGGCGAGAGAATCGGCACAACGAGAAAGCTATTTCCTTGGCGAGCGTATAATGCTGTATTAATTACGATTGTATGTATCTCAAAACAAGGGCCTTGCCCGTGTAACGGCCTTCCCGTGCCCGATTAC
This sequence comes from Temnothorax longispinosus, assembly GCF_030848805.1. Classification (NCBI taxonomy): domain Eukaryota; kingdom Metazoa; phylum Arthropoda; class Insecta; order Hymenoptera; family Formicidae; genus Temnothorax; species Temnothorax longispinosus. The sequence goes on along the minus strand of NC_092358.1, from coordinate 1,396,862 downwards.
GCAAGTTCGCACTTGGTTCGCGTGACGCATGACACTGTATATAATTGTGTGACTCCAGTCTCGCTTCCTTGTCCCTTTTGATTTTCACTTCCATTCTTGATATAGCGCTCGGCGACGTGAAAACACTGCCAGTTCTCGTCGATAATAGCTAGAGCACGCTCAACGGCAGAGAACGCGAAGAAGCACGTAATCATAAAACGTAACCGTAGCAATAAGAGTATTTATGTTAACAGAGGAAGAGAAGGATTAATCCATGCGCTTGACATGACAGGAAAGAAGGCGAAAATCTCGCCGGACTCGCATTACATAGTTTTATGTTATTACGTTCCACTTGGGTTTGACGCTCGAGAGACGAAAGAAAGGGAAAATATCTCGCAATTTGTTCTCGGCAAATATGGCTCGCGAATTTGCCGAAGCCATTTTCGAAATTCGACAAGTTAAATAAATCTTATGCCAGCTTTCTAATATATGCGCCTAACAGATTATTATTTGTACTCTAAGAAAACATTAATTCACCCGTCTAATTACTCTTTAGTTAAATCTCCGTTGAAAAAAAAATAAGTAAAAAAGAAAAAAACCGTCAAATCCAAGTTTATTAAAGATCAAAACTCTATATTATTGATTAGCTGACGTTCTACAGCCTACAGCATAGCCTGTGTGTATATCGAGTTGGTTCTAATGAGTTAGTCTTCTAACGAGACGCACACACACGGAGAGCTCGTGTACGGGATCAGGGGTCTCGCGAAGTCGTGCATCGAGCCGCACATCGGGATTGAAAACGCTTCTTCGACTGTAAATAAACTTTCCCCGGCGGGTACCACACAATGCCGACGAGGAAGCCGCCGACGCGACGCGAGAGACACATCTCTCGCGCGTATGTATACGTGTACGTGGTACGTGTATGTCCTCAATTTCACAAAGCGTTTGGCACAGATCCGTGATTTCACCCGGCGGGCGAATCGGCGAATCTCGTGGGACATCGGCGTCTCTCTTGTTTTACTTGTCTTAAAAATTTCGGTTAAACTTACAGACAATTACGTTAATTTAGCGAGTGTGTCACAACTTTTCGGGGTATCATTGTAATCAACAAACGACAATAACGCCATGATAATTTGTCTCATTGTCTCCCGCACGTATATGAATTATATGTGTCCCATGTGTGTGTTCATTCGTGTTGGAAAGAATGCATATTTTGCCATTCTCTTTCTCATAAATTCTCTCGACAGTAATCCGATAACATCATGAATCATCTTTTCAGCGCCGTCATTTATTTATTCGATTCGATATTCGAACGCTACGCGATTTTCCTGCCTCAACGCGAGGAAATGAGTAACGCTAAACGCGCCTTGATTAAAGATTTAAAGCTTTGTCTGGAAACTGAAATCGATGTTGGATTGCGATGCACCTTCGGCGAGAGTGACTGCGTGAGCGAAAGTTGATGGCGATTCGTTCATAAATGCGAGTTCTTTACGAGCGCTAGCTGCGAGGCTTTGCGCGACTGAACGTAACGTTAAAATAAAATAACATTTAAAATAAAATATAGATAAATGTTAGACGTAATCTCGATATAATTTGCTTATAATTTATCTGACGCTGGATTGTACGAATTCTTGTGTATAAATGTTAATAAACTAATTTGTTTACAAAGTGGTTATTTTATCACAAATTAACCGTGGAAAATACATGCAGAAACTTTATTAAAATGTTAATATATTTGAAAAAGTTTTTAATATTTAAAAACTATTATAATATATAAATTTATATACGAATTAAAATTTTTTAAGACTATATTGATCAAAATTGCAATAATGAGGAAGAATAATGATTTTTAATTTTTTACAGATTATTAAAAATAATAAAATATAATTAAGGACTCTCAATAATAATAAGAACATAAAAGAAATTGGCAATAAGAGAGTCGATGCGGATTATTAAAATAAATTATTATCGGCATAAATTATCGCAACGTGTAATTTTAATTGTATTTTAATTTTGAATTAAAAGTTGGTACCTAACATCATTAATATTGACAATAGTTGTGCGTGACGTGTCTCCAAAAATACAATTTCTGTTAAACAAAATATTTACTTTAAATTGTATAAAAATATGTCCTTTATATGTAAATATGTATTTCGAAACCTTTCTTCCCAAACCAAGCATTTTATTGAAATCAAATTCGCTGCGCACGCGCGAAAAACCCGGCCTATCTGGGAACACGGTAGTTCCTAGTAGTGTCAGTAGTGTGTCCTGACTTTGCTCCAGAGTTACTAGCCAAGTGTCATCTGTGATTTTACGAGTGTTTATTATTTGAAAATGACGGAAGAGAAAATTGGCTTGTTAGAGGAGGAAGCTTTGAAGAGAAAAGAACGACTTCAGGCGCTCAAACGAAAGAATGAAGAGGGCAAAGAAAATGAGAACGACACGGTCGAAAATTTGCCAAAGTAAGTTTTATTTTAAAGATACAGATTGAAATCTAACCTCACATTGCCGTTGACGTGCTCAGAGTCTTGTGTTTTCAGGCCAAAATTTCGGAGTTATAAGCCGCAGGACGAAAGTTTGAAGAATAATGTGATAGAGGATGCGAAACCCGGCGATGTGGAAGCTGTAGTTCAGGAGCAACTGGACGCTGCGAACAGTAAAGTGGTTATCGAGGAACTGGTAAGTTTGGGACGTTCCACAAAATCTGTTCTACTATTAAACTACTTTTTATTTACTGATGATGGCCCTTCAATGTTTTTACTAGAACGTGATTCAAAATTGTCAAAGAATTTATTGATCAAGAATAATCTGCTAAAGTTCTATGTATATATGTACATATATAGAATTATATATTTCCTCGATATGGCCATATTTCTGCAGCGTTCTGTCACGATTTCTCACAAACAATTTTTATTTTGTTTACTTTTTTCACTTACTAGGATATCAGTAATTTAGCACCGAGAAAGCCTGATTGGGATCTGAAGCGAGATATAGCCAAAAAATTGGAAATATTAGAGAGGAGAACGCAGAAAGCGATAGCAGAAGAAGTGAGGGCACGTCTCAAACAAGGCCAACAAGATTTAGCAGCTTACGTAAATAATTCTCACAAAGAATGAATAGTATCGTTATCAAAAATATGTATATTTCGTAATAAATTATATTTTTTTTATTTATAGAATATATATTTAATAATCAACATTTATATATTTGTAATTCATCATTATTTCTTATATGTAGCACATGAGGTATCTAAATAATTGATATAGCTCCTTATGAATTAAATATTCACTTGAACTCGCTCGCATGGAGAATGACACATTTATTTATTTTAAAATTCAATCTTAATGCAAACATTTTATCTTGGCAACTGTTATATGTCACTATTAATCACAATTAAATGATTGCGATTAATGTATGTGTAAAGATAACGTTTTAATTGATGTATGTATATGTGTGCTGTGTGTGTCATGATCTTGAATTGCTTATGTCGCTGTTACAATGTTAAGAAATAATTAAATTATTGCTGTTAAATTAAAAATCATCACATAAAATGTATTCTAGTTACATGAAATCATAAAACTTTATTTTAGAGCGTTTACTCAATTAAATATCTTAACCGTCAAACAATATTATAAAATTAGATTCTTTTTCGCTTAGTAATAGTTTACTAATTGTCGTCATTCTCTTCCTTCAAAGGTTACGATAACAATTGAAAAACACTCTTTGACTAGAATATTTCGTATCAAGGATTTCACATGGCAAACAGAAAGATTGCCACAAGAGCTCCTAATGCAACGAACAGAATCGGCACCTTGACACTCCGTTGTCCAGAATGCCCATCAAAATGATGGTCTTCAGAAATGTTACTCGGCGTGCTATGCTCTTGCGGAATGTTGTGAAGAACTACTCGATCTTCCAAAGGCTGCACCGGCCGGAAATTGTGAGTCAGTTTGTTGCCCTGTGGGTTCCGTAAGTCACGAAATGCAGACAACTGAAATTAAACAAGAAATCTGCGTGTTCTTACGTATCAAATTTGCAGACATATATGTACATAGTTTAAATGATTGAAAATCTGTGCCAAAAAATTATCAATTTATAAATAATATTATAACGTTAGAGAAATGTTTATAGTACTCGCAAATCATGTTAAGAGACCTGCTCGCGCGATAATTCTTGATGATCCTTAAAGTCAATCCACGTAGCAACCTCGAGACAAGGTGGAGTAGTTAATGAGCCGTTATATGTGAAGTAGTCCTGCATGTTCGCAATATCTGGCACAAGTATTGTTTCCAATAACAAAGGCTCTTGCAATACTTTTCCCTTACCCATCGCTTCTATGTCAGGTAATAATTTTACAATCGGTTCGTACGTTGGATTCGGTTGAGGGCTTATCTGCATGATTTTATTAAAAAACAGACTTTTTTTTAACATGTAAGATTATTTTAAAAAAAATTATAACGATGCAAGAAGATTAATTATAATAACGTATAAAAGATACAAAGTAAAATTTCGAAATCGACGTGATCTCTTACCTCGTACAAATATGCTAAAATAGCCAGACCATCTTCGTGCTTAAGAGCTTCATCCATCGACTTGTAATCCTCCTTGTAAAACACAGCATGCATTTCCATCGGGAACGAATGGTTGTTAATTAAATCTTCGGATCCCTCGTAATCGTTCTGGCCCCAATGAAAATGCAGTTGTTCAAACACGTAGATATTATTCTCTAAGGGTCCTCCGGACAGCATGGCTGCTTTGGATTCGTTGGTTTTCAGCATGACTTGATTGGAAGAAAAAAAAAGTTGCATGCAACAGCAATTATTAAAATATTAAAGACATCAGTGTGTTGTATGCAATTATATTAAAGATATATATCTTTTTATGTAACATCGATATTACGTGTTAAAAGTAATCTCTATATCTGAGCTCGATTACGTATTACATTAACATGATTGAGATCGTTACGACGCTGATTTAACCGCCAGTAATGATACGTATACGAATCGTTTGCGAACTTTTTATCTTGTCAGCGTTTTAGTCACTTCTATTTAACATTCATGTGATTTATTGTGAGTTCGTTTGTACACCAGGATATTTATAATTACAAGGTACAAAGTATCTGTTTTTTCTCATTTCCTTGTTTTATCGTCCCAATTATATCGTAACGAAACGACTTTAATCCTCGTGAATGTAATCGCGAGGGGTTTCCCAACGGGAATACTTAACGCGAACCGCGAGAAAACCTCGAGCTAACGAATCCAATGTCTCTTTCTCGGCGTGCCGAATGTAGAACCGAACCGTGAAATTCTTACCCGTGTGACCGGTGTTCGTCACGTACGACTGGCACGGATTGTCAATGCCGATCAATCTCAGTGGCTGTAGGCTGACGTTCTTCACATTGTGCTCCTCTATGTTAATGGGCGATTGATGTTTCCCAATGCACGTATGATACTCATCACCCCAATGCGACGGACCTGCGAAAACAAGATTGATCTCATTTCGAAGTGCATCATTATCAATGAACGTCGAATAACGAACTTCTCTGTCAGACTCACCTAGACTTCCCTCGTAACTGAATTCTTGACCGCGACAGAGACCTGAAAAAATAAAAATGTTTACTAATTTTACACGTCGCTCATTACACAAATCTCGTAAAAAGAAAAACGCATAGCGAATAATAATGGGCGATGCTAATAAAATAAAGTTTCGATTACGATAATGAATGATATGAATAAGAATGAGTACATGAATGCAATGTTACATGAAGAAAACATATATACGGCTTTGTTTCGATAAACAAGTAATTTCTGGTAAAGTTTTATGTCTGAAAATAAAAAATTATTGAAAGAGGAAGATAACTTCAATCTCAACTTCTTGAAATTCGTAGAGATGTGATAACTGATAACTTAATTGTTATAGAAAATATATTAATATTTTCAGCTCAGCCCAGATATTATCGATGCGCTTTCTAACGGATCGGCCGAAGATTTTCGCGGAAGTTGAAAGTGCATTCGAAGTTCTCTGTCTCTTGAAAGACAATTGGCCGTTTCCGCGCGCTTATTATGCGCCAGAATGCTTCTTGATTATCTAGCTAACGAGTGTACTCGCGATTCTTTTCTGCCGGTACTTATTCGGTGGGCAAGTCGTCACCTGGTTGCTTTAAGGTTCCCCACATCTGCTCGACATATGCGATGAGAGACGCTTTACTCGAGAATATTGTTTTCGTGTTTTTTAGTCCAAACGGTTACGTGAGGAGTGTGGGGACCGTCGACGTGACACCGTCTGGAAATCCTTGGCTGATTTAAAGTGATTATCTTGAGAATGATGAACATCCTCGGCGTCCTTCTTCCATTACGCAAAATCTTTATTGTTGCACGTACGATTACGTGAGACACATGCAAGAGAGACATCGTCTACAGAGGTCCGAGACATCTGACGATAACGCGAAATTTCGAAAAAAAAAAACTGCAACGTTATGCATGATAAAAATATCTCGCGAAATCGAATAATAATCGCTACTGGTCGAAGAATCGGTAAAAAATGTTATATCTTAAAAGTATTACCTGCTTGCTTTTGAACATATAATAATAAGGATAATAAGGATAATAACATATGTAAATCAAAGAAACGAGGGAATTGAATTTAACCAACTGCAAAAAAGGCTGTTCAAACAACAGCCTTCAAACAATAGCCTATTCTAACAATAGACTGAAATATATTCAGAAAAAGATGAACGTTCGTGTAGACGCGATTACGATTCCATTAATTTTGTATAACAAAATCACAGAGATCGATATTGCGTGGCTATTGGCTATGCGAATTGTCCCAAAGTTACTACGTCTGTGACAATTTGACAGAACGATGCAAACTGTATGTTTGCGCATGAGGCCTTCACTTATAATTTATCGTTAGAATTTCTCTTTAAAGTTAAATGCACGACGTTTTGCTTCACACATTAAGCGATTTTACTCGATTACGCTTTATAATTTCAAACTTTTGAAGCGTGTAACTTTCGAACATCAGCTTTCGCAACATCGTCTGTACTTGATAAAAAAAAATTCTTTCACTAAATGTGCCTTAACATTCCATTTGTCGATCCATCAAATATTGTCTCTTAGGATGATGCATACATGCGTATCGCTTGTAAATTTACATTTTTACGATAGCAAACAAGCCTCGAAAGCGATAGCAATGTTTCGTGCTTGCGTTACAACAACGTGTGATGATCATCAGGGATTATGCAATTCTCAAGTTCTAGGTCCTTTCTTTAATTACAACTGATTACTCGTCAAGACGCGCGTCTTAACGACAGCAGAAATGGCGCACACCAGGCACACACATAAAAACCTATATAAAATGATAATACCGTTTCGATACCTACATGGCAACTTTTATCAGACGACTCACTAAGAAAATATGAGACATTAGTCTACCTCGAAAGGATTAGTTGACAATCATTTAACGGCGTAATGGATTACGAAAAAAGTGTCGCTTCAGATAAAAATTCAATTTTTTCCGTTCCGAACAACGCAATAATACATAATTCTGTTCAAGACTGTTGAAGAGAGTTTTCTGCATTCAATATGTAAAATTACTCGATCGGATGATGATATACAACTACATTTATTTGTGCTGATTTAACTTAACATAATGATTCGCCTGACGTGTGTCACGAGAACAATCCGTCAAATTACGCTCATCACTTTTGCACGATGATCATTATATCTGTATCGTTAGTTATAACGATTGTTTCTACAGTTTGACATAGCGTTCATACAATATTGAAATACATATTGAAGTATTGGAAACGGAAACTTGCGAAAATACCTGCTAAATTAAATTGTTATTGAGCTTTGTTACATATAGCAGAATCTCTGTTGATAAAATTATAATTGGCATCTTAATCGCACGTCCTGTATTCCCTGTATGATGTTTTGCGGTCATCTTCAGCAATAATTTCAATGTATTAATGCACTTCATCATGTGCACTAAACATTCATCTTTTAATAATACTATTCGGGTATTGTAGTTGAAATTTAAGTCACGTGTCTTATATATACATTAATCGACTTAATGAGACAGATAATTTATTTGTTTTATTTCGTTTTACTCGCGTGTAGCTCAATCACATTTTATCGTACTTGAAAATAAAAATACGTCTGTAGCATGATGATTTTGGTAAGTTACACACTATTGCTTGTTATCGAGACATAATATTTTCAATCGCGAGATTCACATATGACAAGCTTGCAGGAAACATCGGATAATTTTATTATTGTCTTCATTATCATTGTCTTCATAATCTCTCGTTGAAGTTAATGTCGTGATTTTAATATTTTCTTTGTTACTAACAAATAATCATCGCAACTCATTGTCAGTCAAACAGACATACAAATATTTTTCTACAATATTTAACAAGAACTTGATACGACCTCTACGTATAAAACAACATCAATTTTATGTTCAACAGTTTTATGATATTATTCTATGTAATCATTAAAACGACTATAAAGTACTAATATCTTATCTGATATCTTATTTTTAAAATCTTATTTCTAAAGTCAAAACGCAAATGCCATGGTATTTTTGTATTTTAATGCCGCATGAATATTTAAGATTACCGAATCTGCAATTCTACAATCCGCAAAGAACAACATGTCTGAGAACAACAGCTTGAAGAAGCATCTTCGAGCGACGTTAGGTTTATGCAGAGGAGCGAGGAGCTGTTCCAAAGTGATCGTGCCGAAGGTTCAAGCGGAGACTCACCCGATAGGAGGAGGAGGCCGAGATAAACGACCGAAAGTACCATGATCGTTCACCCCGTCAGCGCGTACACCATGAAATCTCGCGGCACTCCCAACGACTCGCCGATTCGTCGAGGAATCAGCGAGGTAATGCGAATATTTCTGTATTACGGCCGGTGGTAGACTGAGTACTGCCGGCTCGGTCGACCATGTTAAATAAGAGTTCGCCGCTTCTATTTCGCGACGTGCGATTGACTTTGCGTCGTCGCGTCGACAGCGAAGAGGGAAGAACACGATTTGTTTCATGACGATCTACGAAATCAACACGGCGAGTAATGATTTCGAGATGCGACCTTGAAAACTACAATAGATAAAAAAAATAGGCGACGTAAATAACGACTGGCATAAATCCGCTTGCTTTTGATAATCAAACTGGCAAATCGCGGGCTGATTGCTCAAATCCTTTGTACTGCATGTATACAGTGATTCGCGATTTAGCTCGAAAATTATGGGCAGCTTAAAAGCTTGTTATTGTACAAATCTATCACTCCTATTATTCTGATAATAAGTATGTTTAACTTTTAAAAGTCTACGTTTATATATGTCTGCTTCTCCTCGTTCCCCTTCTTTTTGTCATATTAAAGGCTTCCAAAGACTCGGAATTTTAAAAATATGCGCTCAATTTTTTGCGAGTAATCTCTGCATTGGAATTATTTTATATTTTTCAATGAAAAGGTAAATTGTTAAGAGTAATTATTTTAATTTCTTCCAAACAATTATATATTAAAATATTATTTTTATTACATTTTTTAATGGATAAATTTGGCAATGCAACTTAAATTCTTCGGAGCAAAAAAAAATGAACGTCGAGGAACGCTTAAAAGTTTGGCAATCAGATGCGAGGTCCTCGCTTGAGCAAATCTTACGATATATTTAACGCTCTGTATAGACGTATATGTTTCACGAGTGCAACTTTGCACGCGTTTAATATCAAGCAATGCAGCCCGTTAGTGTTTGCTGTGTTATTTAGTATTTAGCAGTCCGTTTGACTAGCACAGGCGGAAATCTCGTGAATATATCCGGCGATATGTGATGAATAACTTACGGTACCTTCCTACCGTCGCGCTTTTCGGTATTCCTCGACTTCCGTTTCGCGAAAATTATTCTCTGCGGTTTTCTCCGGCGTAATCCAACCCAACGACCGTAATCCCCAGCAGATTTGTTATACACGTCGCGATCTCATTTCTCAAATTGGCTATTGAAAGATTAATAACATCCTGTTTTTATCAATAACGTAATGGGGAAAACGACGTTCTTTTATCGTCGGATTCTATCAACGAGAGACTAATTATTATATCCTTACGTTCGCATTATATATACAATATATACATCATCTCTAATTTTCAATCACGAGAAAATCTTTTAGCGCAATGTAGCTTCTGAAAAAAAAAAAAAACAGTACACAGAAATACGTAAAAACGAAATGCGGAAAGTGCATTAGATAATTACGCGTAAAATAAGGTCGAGTATAAATGTTAATGTTGTACTCGACCTTATTTTACGCATACACGCCAGTTTATATATCATTTTCACGTAGATAAAAAAAAATACCTGTTTAGGTAATTAGGTTTAATATTTCGCTCTCTTCCGAGAAAACATCGAAATATCGCGCGAAATATTGTCGACTCGGGCGATACTTAAGTGTTACAGACAAGAATTTCATCGAGACTGTCGGGCAACGCGTTCGATTTCGCAAGCGTTTCACCATAATAAACGGCGGTGGATGTATAATAGAAATCTCCGCGAGCGAGGACGGATCGAGCGAGATTGATGCAAAAAAGCACGATCGGAGACGGAATTTTTCCAGGTTCTCGCTCTATTGAAATATCTGTATCGAGAACAATACGTTCGTGCACCGGGTAACGGTACATTACGTAAGAAATGATCGATCGCGCGGAATCAAGGAATGATTCAAGTGTTTTCTCCTCGAGATCGATTCGGCATTCGCGTTTCGTGCACGTTGACTTTAATTCTGGACTGGCTGCAGGACAAACGCGTTATATGTGACCGAATTGCGCATATTATGCCTGCAATGCATGATGATAAAAGATCAACCGTCAGCCGATGCGCGTGCGATGCAAAGTGTCACGCTCATTAGGATTCGTGCGTTATAACGTTGGGACGAGATATCGCTGCTAGAAATTCTGGAAAATTAACGTAAGTGGCCACGCTTAACAATGCAGCGCCGGAATGAACGACGGAGGCGTAATGTTGCCGCTCGCCGCTCAGCTATTGTTTGTCGATTGCACAACGCCAGAAATTGAGATAACAATCGGGTAAAGGTAAATGCGTGCGATACAGCTCGCAATTTGTGGTTCTGGTTACCCGATTATGTCGACGCCGCGTATCATCGTCATGGTGCTTGGTGTGCGCGATGTAACCTGTTGTTCGCCTATACAAATGGAAAGGTGATGAAGACAAATAATTACAACTGTTTCGAGTGTCTCTCTCTCGTCATTATATTTATGTATTTTATACGGCATTTAATTTACTGTGAGATGCAATCAGCTTGCTCGTCGCATTAACACGCGATTTTGTCTCGCTATACAGAAATTATTTCTCTCGTAACGCGTTACATAAATATTAATATTATGTATATTATGTGTATCGCCAAGTAAATAAATTAAATGCATTTTCACGTAGGTTCATTACTTCGTTCATTTATTAATTCGCGTATCCAGCAAAGATAAGACGTTATCTCTCTTGTGGCGAAAACTCTGTAGAAACGTAATCGTCGAAAGTTCATCAACCTATACACGTTACAACAAAAGCTATCAAAACCGCGTTGATCCGATGACTGAAATATTATATCCGTTTATGGTTTCAATTATCGAGTCGTAATTATTATATGACTCTCAATGGCACGATGTAAAAAGTTAGATAAATTAAGAACGATAACGACCCTCAGACCCCAGATTCCATCAGGCTTTAAACACGATCTGAAGGTGTTACACGGACTTATAGAGGCCAGTACTTATAATCCGATCTTATATTTAAGACAATCTTAAGTATACAATCTTAAGATGTTTTAAACCAATAACAGAATCGTAAAATTAAGCATCTTAAGACATTATCTTACAACAGTCTTGAAATAAGAACGAATTATGAATACAGTACGGGCCAAAGTTCAAAAGAATACAATTTAAATTTCGCTTCGAGATTCGAAAAGAAACATACGCGCACGCTTGCATAACGTCGACGATGTCGCAAGTCGCAAGCGCAACTGAATCGTTCTGTAAAAACTACGGAGTTCGGGGAGGAGAAGAGCATTCAGGAAATTCAGTAACGTCGTCATCGTCGTCATTCCCGTCATTCTCCCTCCCGCGCACGTTCGCCACGTTCCGTCCGTCGTCGGTCGTGAGTAGTCGTGAGTTCGCGACAACGTTCAGATTGCGCGGGCGTCGCGCGACAAAGAAATGCCCCCAGCGCGGCGGTCGAAAAGCCCCTAGGATTCGATCGGCGCGCGCATCGCGATTATCCGCTCGCGTCGCTACGTTCAGGCGGCTCGCGGACGACGCGGACTGGTCCGCGGCCGCGGCCGCGACCGTCGCGACTGGTCGCGACGACCAATCAGAAGGCCCCTGGCGCACGCGTGCGGTCGTGGATCGTGTGTGGCAGTTGTGGCACGTTCGCACGCGGTACGCGGTGTGGCGCGGCGCGCGTCAAAGCGGGAGCGTGTGTGGTGGTGTGGTGTGTGTCGCGTCGCGCGAGCGCGAGCGCGTATTCTCGCCGCGGTAATACGTATGTGCGCATCTCCGCGCCGCCGTTGCCCGCCGTCGACGACGTCGGCGTTGTGCCCCCCCGGTACGCCGCTTTGGAGCGTAGCAACGGCCGCGCGCCGCGGAAGCGGAACCCGGGTGTGCGCTGCGCCGCGGTGCCCGCGTGCCATCGCCGTCCGCGATATTCGCGACATTCGCGTGCCCGCGACTCGCGAGGAGCCAGCAACAGCAACAGCTCGTCCTGCTTGTCTCGGCCAGTGACAACATTTATTTTCGATACGTTCGCGAAGGGACGGAGGGAGAGCGGGGTAGGAGGGAGAGAGACGGAGAAAGAGCTCGGATCCCCGAGCCGCTACTCGCTACTACGCGAGCTACGACAGCTACGTGCTCGGTGCTGCGGGGCAGTGCGGGGTGCCCGTGGATGCGCGCGGCCAGGACAGCTAGCTGGAGCAGGTAAAATGGACTGGGGAAAAGCTGTTTATCCGCGGGAGGAGTGGCGATTTTTTCCTCGGTTGTGGGATTATGTGTAACCGCGCCATAATTGCACGGGGCTTTTAACGGGCGAGAGAGAGAGAGAGTGAGAAAGAGTAAGTGAGTGTGAGTGAGTGAGTAAGTAAACGAGCGGACGAACGAGAAAGACGAAAAAAAGGAAAACGACGAAGGAGCGATCACGAACGTAAAAGGAGCGAGCGAAAGAGAGAGAGGGAGAGAGAGTGTGCGTGTGTGTGTGTAAGCTCGGCAGTAAAACGAAGCGAGAACGAACGCGGCAGCGGGGAGTAGCTTGTGGGGGGTTGGGGAGGAGAGGCGGGGAAGTCTCTCCGTCAAAATGTCGCTGAAAACGCCAACGCGGATACAGTGATGTTGCCGCTCGTCTAACTCGGGGCACTCGTCGTCTCGACGTCTCCCTTCGAGCCTGGAGCCTGCGAGCCCTCGAGCCTCGTTCTCTTTCTCCTCCCCTTCTCTCTCCCCCTCTTCCCCTCTCTCCCTCTCTATCTGCCCGATCTCGTTCTCGGCCAGAGCCAGGCGGCTCTAGCGGTCTTGTAGCGAGGAGAAAGAGAAGATCGCGGGTGCATCGATTACTCGCGCGCACGGGTCACCCGGTTTGTTTCTCTACATTTGTAACATTTGTTTCTCTACGCGCGTCGTCGTTCGCGTCTCGCCTCTCGTCTTCGGTGGCGGGATCCCTCTTTCCTCTCGCCCTCTCGCCGTCGCCGTCCCCGTCCCCGTCCCCGTCCCCCGTTTCCTCGGTTTCCCTTACAAGGGCGACAGGTTCCGGGGAAGACAGTAGACACCTCGATCTCGCGAGTGAGGCTTCCGAAGTCGATATCACGCTCCAGGTACTGGCGATCGCGGAGAGCAGGAGAGAGGGCCCCCCAGCCTCCTTCGCTTCCGCGCGACGACGACGCGCGGGGGGCAGCGAACCCTCTGCTGCATTCACGGTGAAATCGGCTCGTCGCGCTCGACACCTAACTCGACTCCGACCTTTTGTTCGCGCCGCGGCTCGGTCTCCTTCCCTCCCCCTTCTCCGCCCCCCGTCGCCCCTCGGCACCCCGCGACGCCGCGCGAATCTCTTCCCGCGACCGTTAAACGCTCGTCTTCGTACCGATCCGGCCTGGATTGATAGAGTTGGCCGCGGTTTCAGCCGTACTCCGACTTGGACTCCGACTCCGACACGTTTGGCGTTTACGACGTCCACGTCGGATCGTCGGCTCCGATCTGGCGATCGGGACGGACACGCGGGACACGCACGAGCCAGACGGAGTCGTCGCCGCCCGAGGGTGAGCCTGATTTCGGTCGACGACCGGCCCTCTTCCCGTTCCCGTCTACGTCAGAGTGACCACGTACGATCGTCGGAAAATCGAAAGTCCGTGCTCGAGCACGGTTCCGCCGTGCGATGCCGACGCGACCCGAGGAGATGGACTTGATTCGAGTGCGGTGATCAGTGAGAACCCGAGTAACCATCGCTCAGCATCTTGTTTACGCAACGCGCGCGCGACTCGCACATCGCGCACAGTGCCGTTCACCTCTTCCAAAGTCTCCGTCTGCCTCCGAATTTCCTGCCGATCGTCAGATTCTAGACGTCGGATATATTCCGTTTCTCGACGGGAACGGGATTGTGTGACCCCGAAAGACCTCGGGGAACCCGAGGCACTCGCAACGTGCGGGTGATTCGCGCGATCGTCCTAGGTACGAATAATTCCGCAGCGACGGCGAAAACGCCTCATCAGAATGAATTTCGCAACGAAGAGCGCGTTTCCGCTCACGTAAGACGCGTCGTTCTAATTTGGAGTGTCATCGGTGCTGCTCCGCGCGATCCGTCTGTTTGTATTTCTTCGACTATTTGTCTGGATTTGTGTCTGGAGCGCTTGCACAATACACGTTCGTGTAATGGTCTTCGGACTTTCGGACCCTCGATAGATGCTCGCTGAAGCAAGTTCGTTGACTTGCAGCCAGGGTTTGGTATTTAAACAAGTTCTGCGGGAAGAGGAAGTAGCTCGCGTAAACTTCATTGTTCATTGTGGGAAAAAAATAAAACGCTTTAGTGACACGAATACATTACGGAGAGTGTACTTAAAATGATTAACCTATGTCATTCTTTATCTTTGGAGTCCGTGAATCGCAACGTACAATAACAATCGCTTATAACATTCTTTATAAATACACCTATTGATATTTCTTTCTAGAAATTATAAAAATTATTGTTAAATATTATTTATTAGAGTGTACTTATACTACATCTTGCCGCTGTAAATATGCTAATCTTGAAAATATGTTAAAAGAATTTTTTTTATTATAAAACACTTGCTAACTTGCAATCTCTTAAAACTTGTGAAAATACGTGAGAATATGAAAATGTTAAATTACGTACGCACAGTATATCCGTTTATCTAATTCTGATTGTGTTACATATATTTATGTAACATGTTTATATATGTATTATTACTGTTTATTGTGAAAAACATTGCCTGTTTTGCTTCAGATTTTGGATAAACTCACTTATTGAAAAACAAAAAAGATGGTGTCGACACGTCAGTCGAGTAACATGGGAAGCAGCGGTGGCAGTGGACCAGTTGGTGAAGTAGAAGTAAACTCGTTGAAAAAGCACCATTCGGTAACGGCTGGCACGTCTAACAATGGGGCCACCATTGAATCACGCAACCTGAATCTCCTGGATTTACCTGTCGAGATCCTTGAGAAAATCTTCGGCTATCTAGGCTTCAATATGGTAGCCCATATGCGTCTGGTAAGTATCACTAAATTCTAAGTGAAGTCAGTTCATTTCTCCCACGTGACGTGCTGTAGCAAACCTCCCATTCATCCCATAGGTTTGCCATCAACTGGATCGCATTTGTGGATCAATACTGAACTCTACGTTTCAAAAGCTACAAGCTCAAATGTTGAGCCGTTTTCAGGCTATCAAAGCGCAAATGCCCAGACGCGAGTCCGCGCGTCGGAATCACCCGTTAGCGTGCGAGTCGGATATTATAGAAACTCTGCATATGCGACTCACCTTGCTGCAAATGAGTTTCGGCAAGCACATTGAACGGAAGCATTGCTGCTTCTTTCCCGGCGAGGTATATATATAATTACGTTTAAACCCCCAATAGTAGAGAAACGGAAGTAAAAATCCTATTTCCGTTTTACAGATCTTAGACGAAGTTTATCGCATTCTCTATTACATAAAAGTTACTCCGAAATTACAAAGACCTTACAAAGTCACAGACGAATTGTTTGATCTGAGTACTATGGCTATGGAATATTTCAAAGAGCACATTGAACCAACATTACCAGAAATTCCTTACTTCGGTGCCGATTTTCTGGATCTTGCAGGAACCTTCTCCTGTAAGTGAAGCAAATGGTTCAATACTTTTCTATACTTTCGTAATAGAATTTTATTGATGGCACGTTGTTGTCGCAGCTTCTAGTAGCGTGAGTAAACCATTTATGTGCCTGGATTCCGCGCCCCTGACCGTCGGAAATGGAAAAACGGGCAATGCTGGAGAAGAAGAAGGTTCTTCGTCGCATTGTTCAGACGATCCTGCTCTTTTGGAGTCCAATGTGTCACCACCGCAATCGAATATGGTTTTGCGAAAACGGATTCGCAAGATCAAACAGGGCATGAGACGGTACAACAGTCAGCTAACATTGATGCGCAGGGATTTGAAGAGTTGCAAGGCGAAAATTGCGGATCAACAGAAACAAATTGTGGAGTACGCTACTCGATTGGATGATAACGACAAAAAGAATGAAGAGACGTCGCGGAAATTCAGCACACTCCTACAGGTATTTATCCAGATATATTCCAGGAATTTGAAATAAAGATGAATATTTAATTTATTATATATAAGGTTTGCTTTATAGCTTAATCTTACAAATTGTAGGATTGTAAATTGGTTTTTTTTACTCTCAATTGAGTACAGAAATCTATATTTCCCCATCTTATAGATACACATTTTTTTTTCTAGGAATTGAACAAGTGTAAAACCGAACTACAATATTGGCGATCCAAGTCACCAGCAATACCAGTGTGCGTAGGTTGTGGCCAGTCAATGCCAGTCCCTACAGAGGATTTACAAGCTTTAGCCAATCAGGGAGTGCTACCGGATGCGTTTGGCGAAGGGCACGACTTTATTCCGATCGCGGATGCCCACAGCCCCACCGAGGTGATACAGCAATCTGTAGTTACGCAATCTCCGTCGACTCCGACGGTGGACATGGCACCCCCCAAGGCTCCCGTGCCTTCGATATCCTTCAAACGGAGATCTACTGCAGAGGAAACGTCGGGCGATGCCGCGAAAAAATCACGTCGCACTGCCAAGTCTCGTCAGGCTAAGCGCTCAAAGATATAAATTGATAACACTGATCATGGTACAAATATTCAACCAGTTTAATGAGTTTCCGAAGATAGGGGACTTTCTATGATGGTTTACGCGCGTTTCTTTATGTCAGCAAGCCGATATGATCTTAGAAGAGTACAAAATTCCTCACCGAACGTCCTGCATCTCGCGCAACGAACCTCGTTTTGAAAATTTTAGCCGCCGCGATTGTCATCGCTAATTGGTTTTGCGATTATTTCTTGGACTTAACGTCGCCGGCACATGGCGCACATTGATGAATATTCTAAAGAAGCCTAGCCGATCATTCGCTTTGCTCGTAAAGCAACGTCTAATTATACTTTCTCAAATGCTTATTAGAACTCATTTGTTTTTTCATTGTCATTGCCGCGGTACACTTGAAGATGATAGAAGGTTAAAATCCTGTCTGTCATGTTTGTTTTTGTCATGCATTTAACAGCGGTATCGTACGAGAGAACGTACTAAGTAATGTCGTGGCGACGGGCACTTTGCCTTCCATTTTGCTCTTCGATCAAAAATGTACAGTCTTATTTTTAAAAATAATGTACCCTTGCTAGAATGTTGATTGAAAATCGCGTCTTCAACATTTCGATCGAATGAAATAATACGGGAATGGAGACAGCATTAAAATTTCATAAAGCAACCTATATAAATCAAATTGGTACATACCAAGTAATTTTTAGAAAATTGTAAATTTGAGAATTTTTTTGGATCGTATTCTCCATAAATTGAATTGATCTAAACCAAGTAATTTTCGGAAAGTAGTTGTAAATTTATTCGAGTATTTGGATCGCGTTATGACACAACATAGCTTGTGGTACTTTGCATACAAATTTTGAGATAGAGTCTCTAGTAAATTTAATTTCGCGATATCGATTAAAAGGTATCTGGGAAAATATCTGGGAGATTACGACGGTTCGTCCAGGTACTGCAAATACAACCAATAACCATATCAATTCGTTTTGATTAGTTATGCTTGTTTGTATTAGAAAATTGATTCTTTTACAATCATTAAATATTTTATCGTCCAGCTCTATTATTTGTGTCAATGTTCACATACTTAGATTATATGAATTCGTGTGGCTGGATAAAATCAAAAAAATTTTATGATAAAAGTATCATCCCAGTATTAAGACGCGAAACAACCAGAAAATATCTGGAAAGAATTTACATCGTACGCGAAAGAGCAAAATGTTGATGGATACCTGAAAGGGTGTTAGTTTATTTTTATGAATGCGCCATTTTACCAAAACAATTACGAAATGGCGTACACATTGCAATATTAATAGAACTAGATAATTATTTATAGGAATGATTCTATTTAGATAAAAAATTGGGTATCATGCTATTTTTGTATATTATACGGAAAAAAATGAAGTTTTGTTATGAATAAAAATTGACAGAAATTTGTATTTATTAGAACATGTTCCAAATTTAAAATGGTGGACGTTCACGTTTATAAATTATAACAATCAAGGATATTTGCAATCGGCTCCGGAAGTCTGATGGTTTACCTTGCGCGATAAACAATTATTGGTACAGTAGGAGCAATTAATGTCTTATTTGCACCGATTACCCAATTAATCTCAAAGCAGCGTAGTTAGATATTGTGAGTTATTCATGATGATACTTATAAAAGAAAAATGGAAAATACAGATAAATATATAAGTGAATACTTTATATATTACAAATATATACGTACATATATCTTTATATATATATATATATATATGCGTATAAACGTACGTATATATGTATATACATATATATGTATGTATATATATTTGAGTGGTACTTGCCAGAGGTGCGCATACCACACGCAGAACACTTTAGTTTAACTTTAATGGAACAATAAGATATAACGATTAATTAATTAACGATAAAATAATTGAAATATATATGAAAAAAATATATATAAATATATATATATATATATATATATAATTTTTTATCGATGTCAAAAGGAAATTAGAGAAAAAGAAAAGCAGAGATAACTTAGGGTGTGAATATAATGGGAGAACGTTGCGGTGCGCATACGTGTGTGAGGTGAATGTGTGATATGTATGAAGATAATATACTAAATTTGAACTTTGACGAGAATTTACGATGTGATGCTTTATCGATTTAACCGCGGGAAAGTGACCTTTATCCGAAAAATATATAAAATACACGTGGGACGTTTCTGGCTGCGAACGAACATGTAAAACTTCACTTAATGTTTACGTTACGTTGAATAGCGCATTGCGGGGGCGGGCATAGCCAAATCGTACGTGTCGGAAATTTCGAAATGCTTGTACGTTCACTTGCAGAACGTCGCTCGCGAACCAGCGGCGACGTGTATCACGGACATCCGTAGGACGAGACTACCCGGAAATTCGCATCGAGACTCTATTTCGTCATTCGGGCCCCTATAAGAACGAACATGTAGATCCAGGATCGACGGCTACAGCGGCGAATTGCATCAATGTCAGTTGATGCTAATTCTGGTTGGCTGATGACCAAACTTGTTTTCTCTGTAATTGTGATCGATACTCCTTTCTTTTAATTATTCTACAGGTGACTACAATATCTCTCGATTTTGCCTCTTTTTAACACTAATTGTAAGAGGAACGGCAAGTTATCAATCTGAATAGTCAATGCGAATCAAAAGTTAAATTGAGAATGCGACATTAGCGTATGATTTTATATGATTTTAGCTAACTGAAATATCTTTCTTTCATAATGAATATAATATGTGGAAAAAGGGAACAGAGAATCGCCAACCAGACTGAGTTGGTCGACTGAGACCGTCTCGGTGCAATTCAGTCTAAACATAAACATACCTCACATATACACACATATTATATGTAATATAATACATGATATATTACATATAATATAACACCTTCGACGGCGTCTTCTACACGACACCGTCTCAAACAGTTCACGCTCCTCTCTCTTTCTCGGCTTTCCGACATAATCCGTCCCCGAAACGATACAAATGTAGAACCGTGTACTACGCATATTATGGATCTAAGTTAGACGTACGATCGAGTATAACAGTGAATATGCGAATTAGGAGTAGAATAATTTTTCTAGACGGTAGAGAAGTGCTGTGCGCGCGCGCGGGGGAGGGGAAGGGAAACGAATGGGAGGAAAGAAGGATATATATATGTATATGTGTGTGTATATATATATTTATACATATATATACATATATCGTGGAATTACTCGCTCCACCCCGAAGCCTTGCTATCTGCAAGCGTATTTAATGCAAGCAACGGTCCTTGCCTCAGGTACACAATAGACAAATACCCATGATGATACCGAAATCGTGTACACTTCACGGAGACAAAAAAAACGACGATGTAGGAACACAATTTGCCAGCGTTACGGCGAGGTGCGCGGTAACGCCGAGGAATAACGGATATATTATCTTAAATGGTTTTACGTGTATTAAAGCGATTGTAAATATATATATTAGATACACCTTATAATAAACATAATTTAACATATCTATCGTTCTAACTTCAGTCTATCACGCGCGCATTACTCGGAGAGCTAAAAATTAATTTCCAACTTAATTATTTTATTATATTGTTGAACATTATACGTATATCAACAATTATGACTTTACTGAATTTTGATTGTCACTCGTAACAAAATGCAAATTGATCTTATTGATCCACGTGGTCCGATACATGCCAAACATTTCTCAAAGTTTACTTATAATTTTTTTTATCGACGCATTGTAGTTCTCAAAACATTTTAAATCCTCGCTTATTTTGATTTAATTTTCTTTTAACACAACAGACAATAAGTTTGATAACACGACATCTTTTTGCACCAGTTCAATCTAGTTTTATTAATTATTAATCATGTTTTATTAATGTCATTAATTCTATGAGTATTATGTATATTAATACTCTTAATGAATAATCATGAAGTAATTTCAAAGCCATACGTTTTATCAAACAATATATCTATATATAATATATATTTTACATGTATATAAATTTATGAAATAATAGTAAAGAAATTATAGTTGAAGTTCTCGGGGATAAAATGAATGGTTTTATGCTTTCTTAATTTAATTTTATTAATTTTATTAATATCTGTAGAATTCGAGTAGATCAAACGATCATTACGACTAAGAAAAATTTTCTTTCAAATTTGCTAACGAGATATGGAATTCATTATAACAGTTTTGTTAATACGATCAAAGCGCTTTTCATTTTTAACACGAAATAAGCTCATTTCAGCTCTGGAGGGAGAAAGAAGAAAAATGCGGGGGAGATATGCGAGTAATGTCCATTTCTATCAATGTAAATTAACTTTAATCTTGATTTGATTAATTTTTTATTTCTGTCTAGGTCCAAGAATTAGAAAAAGATGAAAAGTAAGTTAAATTCAGATTAAAGTCAATCTACATTGAGAAAAATGGACATGAGACGAGCAAATGCATCAGTATTCTTTCTTTTGCGCTCTCTATTCTCTTTCGCCCCTTCAATTGCCTTCAATTGACCGTGCGCTCGTTCCAATCGGTATATGTTTCAACCTGAGCGCAGAAGGTGCAACGTAGCGCGGCTGAAAGGAACTAGCGTTATTCCCTAGTGTTTCCATTTCTATTTCTGTCCAAGATGGTAGAGACCACGCAAAGATATCGTTACGAGACAAACACGTCGAGATCGTTCACGGTGTCGTGATCGGGTACCGGGTGTAACCGAGTAATCTGGTGCGGTCCGATGTGCCTTGACAATTCCAAATTTTTCTTTTCAACGCATGTGAATCCGACGTTATCTCGGAGTCAATCCGTCATACGATCGTCCCTCGACTCTCGATTATAACCGCGTTTCACGTGCGCGTCTTGGATTCCCTGTCCCTTCAGCGAGAAATAGTCGGTGTCGCGCCAGACCAATCATGGCAGATTCAGTACACAAGGACGGATACGAGAACCGTAAGTAAATAGAGAGAAAAAAAAAGAAACAAAGCTCTCCTCCCTATTGTTGTTCTCTCCCGTCGTACGATCTTCAGAACGCTTGCTCCTGCTCCTGGCTCCTGGTTACCCCTGCCTGCGCCTGCGCTGTCCTGCACTTCCTACACTCGGGAACAACAACAACACAACGACAACAGTCGCGTTCGGTTCGGAAGGTTGTGAAATAACACGCAACTCCGAGCGGAGAGCGATCGACGATTCCACTCGGCCATCATGGTGCGTTCGGGAGAAGGTTCAAAGTTCAACCCGACGACGTTTCAACTTCATGCTTCTTGAATGCATCCTGATATTCACTCTTGACGCAGTTGCATAACCGTTTTGAACGCAGCCTTGTTGCTTGGAGATATCGCGAAGGGGGGGACGTGTCTCCCACCACCTAAGTTTCTTTTGTGCGCAGTTGAATCTGCGCAACCGACCACGTGATTGCTTTGGCAGCAGCTTCGTGTTTACATACATACAGTATACGTTGTTATGTCAGTTGTCAGTTATGTGGAGTTTAGCCGTTTGCAAACACTACCTAGTACCTTCTGATTTATTTTTAGTTGCATGCTTATAGGCGTACCTATAATTTTTTATTTCAAAATAAGAGTATGTCTTCAAGAAATGTGAACAAAACAATAATAGAAAAATAATTTTTTAATTGCGAAAGAAATATAAAAAATTGCTTTAATATTAAGATTGTAAAATGTAAAAAAAAAGCAGGCACAAAATTAGATAGTAGGTACATGCAAAGGATTTGGGAAAAAAATAGAAAAAAGTGCCAAACGAAATGCAAGGAAAGAGAGGTGGCTCAAGTCTTAACAGTAAATATTCTATATATTGTCGCATTCAAAGAGATCTGACTCTGTGACCGCTACGTTGTTATATAACCATCATTTATCATATAATGCTGATAAGCCTCAGTACTAATAAGACTGCGCATTAACTTGAACGAATAAAGCAGCAAAACGTAAGTAATGTAAGATCACTCTTGTATTATTTGTCGTCTCAGAAAAGAAAAATTTATAATAACGCAAGCTTTTTAAGATAATTTCTATTTATAAACATTTTTAAGTATGTTTTCTGTGTACAGTCACATCTAACATATTTTATTCATTTAATCCTGTCCATTTAGGTTTACTTGACACATCTTCATTTTTAAAATACAATAACTGTATATATATATATATATAATTATTAGTTTTAACATTATTAAATTCCATATTTTTTTCTATCTTTAATAATCAATATCACGTACTTGAACTCAAATGTATTGTGCATTTGTTGTTTTTTGAAAGCAGCTAGCTTAACGATGCGTGCTAGCAGTGGTAATATGGGATCGGACAGTGACATGAAGCTGGAGCCGTCCAGTCCTACAGAGAAGTACACTTTTTCCCGTTGTAGTAGTACAGGATCGGTTAACACGCCGTCTTCATCCGCTCATAATACAGGTAAGCGCACGTTTTTTTGCACTGACAGATATTCTATATTGCGAATGGATAATAATCAATGAATGATATGTTGTTCAGAGGATGAAGATAGCGATAACAAGAATTCCACTATAAGCTACAAAGAGCGTAGGAGAGAGGCACACACGCAGGCTGAGCAGAAGAGGCGGGACGCTATCAAGAAAGGTTACGATTCTCTTCAGGATTTGGTACCGACCTGCCAGCATACGGACTCCTCGGGCTATAAGATTTCCAAGGCTACGGTGCTTCAAAAATCTATCGATTACATACAGTTTCTGTTGCAACAGAAGAAGAAGCAAGAGGACGAGCGTAATGCACTGAGAAAGGAAGTCGTTGCGTTACGCATTATGCAGGCAAATTACGAGCAGATTGTCAAAGCACAGCAGACGCAGCCAGGACACACGGAAATGCGTGTCTCGGACGAGATGAAGTTTCGAGTGGTAAGGAAAATAGTTTTTTCTTTTTGAAATTATCGCAATTATGATCCCTTATAATTATATGATTTGTATTGTATGATTGTGTTGCAGTTCGAGGCAATAATGAATCGCCTTTTCGAAACGTTTAATATTTCTGTAGCCAACTTTACGGAATTATCTGGTTGCGTGTTCAGTTGGCTGGAGGAACATTGTAAACCTCAGGTAAACAACTATATCTTTTGCTCGTTCTCCATTTTATTTTCTTAAATGCATGAAAGTTGATAAATGTCATTATTATTAATTTCCTAGACTCTACGCCAAGTAGTACTCTCAGTACTACGAGAGTTCACAATCGCTAACAATCAAATCAGCTAGTCAAGTCTGCATCTTTGAGAAAGGTACTCGTTGCACAATGTCCTTCAGAAGAATTCGTTAGATCCTTATATGTCTATAAGAGGAAAATTGACATGACGTACTATGTAACATCTAGATATAAAATCAAGTTTATAAAACAAAGAGTATATATCTCTTAGTTTTTTCATTTGGTTGACGATAGAGCAGGTTCTCGACAACCCAAAACAAGCGAAATTGAAACAAGTTCGGATTAAAATGAGAAACATTGATGGTTTTCTGATTGCATTTTTATTACTGCAATGTTTAGTTTATATACATACAATCTTGAGAAAATCTACGTATTACTTTTATGTATACTTTTTTAAGTTTTGCGTGAGTTATCTCTAATATAGATATCCTCCAGTTTGTGTATAATTAGCATCTTGTTGTAGTTTGTGAAGATACGTGTGAAATGATATTTTCCATAAATTGAGATCTTCAGACGTTTAATAATAAGTTACCAAAAGAGACGTGCGTTGCATGCATCACAGTATAATGCATGGGAAATATGAATAAAAGTTTATTTTATATACATCCGATAGGTACAATATAGTGTCATTATCAACAACTGATGTCGAATATTTTTACCAAATCTTATTGCAACACTTTGCGATAAACGAATGGCATATAGTGTATATATGTATATGCATGTAAATCTGATTATACAAATAACATATATGAATATACGTATACACGATCAAACTTCTGCGTATATTGTTCCTTAATCTTCCCTTTCCCTTGCTATAATTAATATCCCGTTTATTCTACACTTAATTTTTATAATTGTAATTATTTCAAAGAGCGCATCCTTTAAATATTTGGGCATTTAAATTTTTTGCTTTAAATATTTTTAGATTCCGAGAACATTTAAATTTAAATATGTACAAGATACTTTCGCTTGATCAAATGATCATCCGTATATCTACTCGAGTTTTACCCAGCTCGGATGTATGCTCTTCGCTACCATCAAAATAAAAACGAAATAACAAGCCGAATCCACGTCGCCTAGAGGACGTAAGGTATTTGAGAAAAGAAACATTGCGGACGAGAAAGAACTAAATAACGTAGGACCTGAACATTGTACATAATATTTACATTAAGACGCACGTAGAGCTACATTTCGAGTAAACGTGATGGATATCGGGATATAAGAGATCGTGTTTTTTTCATATAAATATTAGATGTCCGAGACAGATGTATTTTCAGCCTCGTCATACGGGGAATTTTATGATGAAGGGTCGAACACTGATATCTGGGGTCGAAGCTTTGCAATCCCTCAATGCAAAAAGATGTTGTAAAAATAACATTCTTCGCTACGCGAACTATGCGCGAAATTTATAAATTGCAAGCCCAGACGTTTCCAGAATTGTGGCAGTTCCGAGAGATAAAAAAACGGCACATTTTACTAAAAATTTTAGTAAAATTGTGTGCTGATAAAAAGTATTTCTTATTTTCTATACAGTAAAAAACAATTAATCTTTGTTACAGATATTGAGATCTTATCACGCTTTCTGACACATACTGTGTAAAGAATTAAAAAATTAATATAAAGGTGCGAATATAGAAATATTTCTTTGAGATGAAATATCAATGAAATATCTTTTAAGATGGACTAAGAGCCTCTTTCAGAATATTGCTGAATTCTATCAATTCTTTTCTTAGCCTTTGCACGTCCGTTTCTTCTGCTTTCTTTTCGCGTTGACGGAGGTAACGTTGCACCAGTTGCGTCATGGTTTCTGCGAATTGATTGTCCTTTTTTTCTTCCAGATCCTCCTGCAACGGAATATAGATTGAATAAATAAATCAAAACGTACGTCTCTGCTTTTATTTATTGATCATAAATCGATCGTGTGTGAAAACATTGATGTTTATAAATAAATACTTTAATAAAATACAAATGAAATGCCATGAAGAGAAACAAAGGATTGCTCGATGCAAAGTGTACTTTTGCTTCGTGAAATTCAGTTAGGATTTAGTAATATACTGACTATGTAGCAACAATTTATAAAGTCCCATCGTGCCCGTTTGCCAGGTGGTGGTTTAATTAGTATTTTCATATACTCGACTACTGGTCGCATTCCCGTGAAAATCGAGAAAATACAGAATGGAGGTGGAAGTGTAGTTGTAAGCATGACATCAACATAAGCCTGAAAAAAAAGAGCGGTCATGTGATATTGACATTTATAAATGGTCCACGATTTGTTAAACTTCATATTCGCCTCTCTCATTTATCGCATTTTTTACATTGAATACACAGCTTGAAAAATTTGTTTTAAAGCGTCAAAAACGTAAACGTTGAAATGTAAGTACTTATAAGAATTCACTAACTTCAGTTCGACCAAAGATCCATTCCACATTAACGTTATCGGTCACTTTGGTGAAGGTATTCGCCATACACGCAATTAGCATATTCAAAACGATTACTACAGAAATAAATTGAAAACCTAAAGAATAGGAAGAATAGGTTATTAGAACGGCTTGATAAATTGTCAGTACTGATAGGAATAGTGTTACTTACTGGCGAAAGCAAGATAACCGATAAATTCGGTGAAGCTATGATGATTGATTATTGTCTCTGACTCTCTTTCCCCTGGAAGGTTTTCGATGATCACATCGGCACTTTCTACAGGACTCATGCAAAAAACAGCCCAGAAGAGAGTCTTTAGTGTGGACTTGAAGTCGACGAAGGAATTTTCTTGCTCCGTCTTCAGTTTTGATTCGTCATCGGTCTGCACCATTCCATTATAATATTGATAAAGATGGCACAATCCTAAAGCAATGTCTCAAGTTCATAAAACATTGGGCTATAAAAAAAGATATTGAATTGTGCAAAAAGCCTTTTGAAACTGTTTTAAACTGGTTTTCTTTTGCAGATACAAATTCTTTTAACCTGGAAAGTTCTGGGATAATGTTATGCTGAAATTACGCAAATTTTTGTTAAATAAATTACTCACAGTTATTCCACTGATTCAAAGAAACTTTTTACACAATTTAATATGTGCTATGATCTTACCAACTGTGAATGCCATAACGATGATACCGAATATTGCGACAAAATGGCCAACGTCTCTGATCATTTTAACTAAGGAAAGTTGCAAAGGTCCTAGATCATAGTCTAGCTGGCAGATAAATAATAATTTAAAAAAGGCCATGATAGTCGCGATACAAAATATCCCTTCCGCTATCAAAGTCGGATCATATCTGTGCCAGTATTTTCTTTCCAAATCACGTTGACCATTTATTCTAACGTCTACTGCGGCAACTATCCAGAAGAGAAACGTCAGAATGAACAATACGATCATAACAAGCTCATACCTGCATTGTACGAGAAAAATATTTATATTAAAAAGTGATCATAAATTAATTATTAATTAGATTATTATTATTAATTAGATTAGAAAATTTGCACATAATTTTTTAAAATTCATTGTTAATTACGATTTATTATCAACTAATTTTCGTCTTACCAATTCGTACGTGTTCTGAAGCATCTAACTGGACCGTCCACGATGCAAAGTCGAGCAAATGCAAATGCATACGATATCACGTAAATAGCGAGAATCCATTCGTATCCTAAAGGGACAAATTCACTTAAAAAAAAAAGAAGCTATTTGACCAAGATCTAATTTTAACCGGAGGTAATTGGACGTGCACCAGTATTGGGTGGTCCGCGAAGCTGTTCGGTTTTGTCGCTACGCGATTGCAAAAACACGAACGTGAGAAATATCAGGTAATTCGCCACGGAGGAGAGAAATTTGTTAATCGGGATTTCATAGAACTTGGCTCGTTTTGAGTTCGGTGCGAGCAATACGACGAGTGCTATGATTGGTAGCATGCCGATCTGTGGAATTACCGTCAAGCACTTCAGCCACGTATTTCTGACCTTCCATTCGTGCCACGTGCCAATCCACTTGCTCTCGACAAGCTGAAACAAAATCATTTGCGAAAACTTTCGTGGTGATGCTTGCAAGTTACTTTTATAAATTAAGCCCGTGCTTGAAAAGCTGAATTAATTTTCAGCAATTACTGTAAAGCATGAATTCTGTGTAACCCGATTTAAAAAATTATTAAAATTAAGAGATTTATAGAAGACAAATAATTTTAATTTTTTTATTTTAGATAAGAATTTTTTTAAATCGTTTAGTACTAACTACAGCAATGTAAGACACGATATCAATTGAGATTAACATGAATATCAATTGTTACGATACCTGTTGTACATTCGGGTGAGCCACAAAAGTTTTTTGCTCATAATCCAAAGCTAGTAAGAGTCGGGGGTAGACGAAACTAGAGGTACGACCGAAACCAGCGATTTGTCTTAATACACATTCGACTTCTTCGGAGGTACGAGCGCATCCGATTAAGTCTGTGGCGAATTGGGACACCTCCTTTATCATAAAACTAGGTGCATTATTAATTTTTCATGAGCAACAGATAATATCTTGTCACGTCGCATATATCATCAAAATACATTAATATAATAGATAATTTATTGTCTCCTCTCTTCTACAGATCTGTCTTCCTTAGGTAATGAAATGAACAATTTTGCTGATAATAATTATTAATATATATCCAATAAATTTCAATAAGAAATAAGATTTAACTAACATGGGACAATGCTATGTAATCGGGATAGAATTCTTTATCAAATGAAGCTTCTTTACGAAGTTCGGCCGATAATTGAAAAGCTTTTAAGATCGGGTCTTCTTCAGTTTGACAAATGTATACTGGATTCGATATCGCCCTATACATGAACAATCTCATTTTTTCTATGGTCAGGATATCACTTCTTTCCCTTTCCGGTCTATAACAATGAAAAAAAATAAAGGTAAATGTAAGAATGGAATAAGCAATTTAATTGCGGTATTTTCAAGTCGTTGGTCTGGACTTGGATGAAAAAAATTCGTAAATTAAATTTCGTACTTGCAAATCTCGTCGCAGTTACAACTAGGCGGATGTGGTTTCTGTAGAATGTGACGTCGGAATCTGAGCATATCAATCATCTCGAAATGCCCGTATTGTGCCGCTACCGCGAGCGGCGTTGTATCGTCTGGGAAATCTGGGCTGTGAGTGACACCGGCGTATTCGAGGCCCGGCGTCAATTCATTCAGCTTATTCAATATCATCGCGGCGATCCTCGTTTGATTATCTCTGATTGCGTGCAGATGCGTGTCGCCCGGATCGATGTCCGAATGAGACAACAGATACTCGACCATCGCCGAGTTTCTCTCGTTAACAGCAATATGCAGCGCACTAACGCCCTGAAAATGAAACATTCCATTGACATTTATTGACTGACAGGGAAAGTTCGCTTCTTTATAAATTAGGAGAGAAAACGGAGCGAGAAGATGAAAAATGAAGCGTACGTGACACAATGGATGAATTTCAGAAGGCGTTTTTTTTCCCCTCCGTTTCTATTGCCCCTGCTACCTGTAATTGTCAATAATCGATTGCGGAAATGGCGATCTGCCTAAGAAAACGCGAAGCGGTACGCCACAAATGGTTGAACGACCGAAATTCTGAACTTTCCCGGAATTCCTTCCCGTCGTGAGTCCACCACGGTCCTCTTCCTGCAGTGAGATCGACTTTTAGAAGGCTATCGACTCCACTCTTTTTCTCGGCCGTGTCCCTTTTTGTAGGAAGAATGGCTCGACGACGTTTCTCGCCCATCTGCGGTGCGTTTACAGAGGCGGGCCCCAACAATGGGCCAGCACCATTGTTGTCGCCGACACCAGTCACAATATTCACTGATATTTTGGCTTTTCGACAGGCCCCTGGGAGTATCCGTGTACATCCACGCCTAACGACAATAACACTCCGTGATATATGTTCGGCAAAAAGCCCTTGTTAGCTGTCCCTTGACAATAGACAGCTGCCGCCCTTGATGCCGTGACCCGTGACTCCACCAGATTTTACGCCCGGCTAAATATTTGTTTATCATTTGTTTTTGCCATATTCTTTTTTTGTATGAAGTATGAATGGTAAGCGAAAACACTCGGCAGAATGACCGAGGTGTGGCCTCATAACGTGAGATAATCCTCTTACGAGAAGCTCGCTAAGTTTATATTTTTTATATCTCAAATTCCTATTTTACAGGGAAAAAGGATAGTTTAAAGGGACTCTCAAAAGTACCGTCAGAAAATAACGGGGTCGAATTGGCGCATCGAGAGAGGTTGATGCATTATAGATCGCGTCAAGGCACGCAAGTAGATCGTGGAAGAGCTCCCGATGTCGAGGGAATTCCCATATGGAATTTACAGCGGGTCGGGCTATTTGAATAATTTTTATCAGGTCTCGGTTGAAACCATTGTCTTGTAAAAAGACGGCCTGAAATATGGCTAGAGATACAGCCGGAGAACACGCAGCTTCCTTCTCTCTTTTTTCCATCGAGTTCCCTCTTCTGTCTCTCTCTCTCTCTCTCTCTCTCTTCTCCACTCCTTCCATTCGCGTGCCATCTCTTTTCGTGCCGCTTCGGCATTTCGGTCTCAAAGTCAAACGAGAGTTTGGTCGCTTTTCTGGAACCCTCTCAGAGAGAGAGAGAGAGAAAGGAGCACACTGAGGTGATTACCAATGCCGACCGAATGGATGAAGGAAACATTCCACGGGGGGTACGTGTTCCTTTATAGGGTAAAGATCTGAGATAACTGGACTTCGTATCGCTTTCATTCTCTTCGTTTTGTCTCCCTTCTTCCTGTATTGGTTCCGCCGTTTCTTGCACGGGGTAAACCGCATGAGTTTGTCAAAGACTTTGAAACGGTTGGATTCTTTAAGATATATATAACTGAATGTTTAATTAAATTGTACAAAAACTTTTCCGAAAATTTTTATGAAAAATTTACCCATTGATATTTGTTAATAGCATAAATTACAATTAGAGCAAACGATAACGATTACTCCGTTAGTTGCACTTCGACCTATCTTTCTTGAATCTCTTTCTGCTAAGCATCAAAGGTCAAGTATAAATTCAAAACGGTAGAACATCTTAAATTACTAACACCAGGCGATCTTAAAGAAAAGATTGACAGAGTTGACCTGAACATCGAAAATGCGAAAAGCGTATCTCCTTTTGACGCTTCGTCGTTTCGGTGAATCCTAACATGAGTGGCGGTATCGTTTGACTCACGGAAAGCCGGTGACGAGAAAGATAAATCCGGAAATCTTTATGAGCTGTTTAAGAGTTTGGTTTGAAACCGTTTGCACCGCTTCATGGGTAGTCCAACGAATCAGATAGAAAAGAAAGTCAAGTGATTTATGGAAAACTCATTGTATCATGATGTAATTTAGTATTTCAGATCGTCAACGATATTTGTAAATAGTATCCTTGATCATTCTTGTGCTTAATCAATATTTAATTGCAAATCAAGAAACGAGCTCATATACTTTTGATTCCGCGCGAATGAGTTTCTTCAACTTGCTTGAGTACAGTGATCTATACCTTTTCTTTCACATTAATATTTCATACACTTTTAGAATTACGTGAAAAATTACAAATTTATGTACTCACTTGGAAATTTATGACGTTTATATTGAAATCTGGATGTTTTTCCAGGAATAACCGTACTTCGGTGACACTTCCATCAGCGACAACTTCGAAAAACCTTTTTTCGAGTTCTTGCAAATGCGGATATGCCACACCAGCATGCTGCAATAAAATAACCTTGAGATAAACCTGGGTTG
This sequence comes from Temnothorax longispinosus, assembly GCF_030848805.1. Taxonomy (NCBI): domain Eukaryota; kingdom Metazoa; phylum Arthropoda; class Insecta; order Hymenoptera; family Formicidae; genus Temnothorax; species Temnothorax longispinosus. The sequence goes on along the minus strand of NC_092358.1, from coordinate 1,364,595 downwards.
TATTATATTACATTTTTATTTTTTATATTAAAAAGATTAAGCAGAGAGAGAGAGAGAGAGAAGAAAGGAAAAAAGAAAATGAGTGCTAGAAAATTGTGGGTCAATATCTTTTTTAATCTTACATTTTCAAATTCGTCCTCTGTGCCGGCTATTGTCTCATTATCCGTCATTACGAGTGACCAGTAGATTATAATCGTTTATCACGATTATATAAAATAAGATTTATTTCGAAATATAAATCGAACCGCTCGAAAAATTCAGGCATTAAATATAAAATATTTTAGAACAACGAAATGTCAAAGATATTTTTCATGTTAATTACATTTTGTTTCGATTTATTGGTGCAGTATAGAAATGAAGTTGCTTCCATAGTATAGAATTTTAAATTTCAGAAAGAAGAGAGAGAGAGAGAGGCAGAGAAGGAGAAATAATTATTTTTCTAATTGTAAGTATAATTAAGAGAAGACTTAACATATTTAATATTTTTCTATAATAAAATAATTTTTCTACGGTATAAAGTAATGGATTATGTCTTTCTTTGCTTAAATTTTCTAACTTACTTATTTAATCAATAGCATTCGCTGTACGGAAATAACAAGACACGACGATCTGCTTTCGTTAATGATGTAATTCAATTTTTTGGAAGAGGTATATATACATAATTTATAATTTGTTTGTGTGCAATATACAAATAATAATAATATAATTGAAATAATAATAATTATAATATATAATATAATATACATAAAATAATATATATATATAATAATATATAATATTTTGATAATAATTTAAGTTATGTTTCTTAATGAAAAATAGTTCTTATATTATTAAAATAATTAATTAACTTTTGTTAACATGTTGATTATAATTGACTATTGTTAAAAATATGACACGGAGAACAATGCGATTTAACATTATTGTACAGCGGTAATCGATAGTTATTGCCACAATCGATAGTGACAATAAATATCTATAAGGTTGTTTACTTTTTTAGTCGCACTTTCTTTGCAATTTGCTTCTCTCGTTTCTATCTTCCAAATCTATATCGATTTTCTTTCAAAAGAAAGAAAGTGCGGCTCGAACTGAATAGACCTATAATTACAATTTCGGATATGTAACATTAAATTATATATTTATGGGATACAAGCAATGTTAATAGAATGAGAAAAAGAAGTAGGCTACACCCCCTCCTCATTGCGTTAGAGGAAGAAGGGAAAACAAAAAAAGCGGGGTATATACAATAATCTTTTATTATTCTATAAAGACGCGTTGTGGATCCTACTTAAAGTAATGATACTTCTTCATTCCTTTAAATTAATTACGATTTCAACAACGTATATTTAGAAATATAGACGCTTTCTTACTGCTCGCACGTACATCCAGAAGATCGTTTGGAATAACGTTACAATAGAATAATCGGCAATTATCTTACACACATTTCCGCGACACAAAGGCAATTCCCTTCGACATCTCAGAAACAAGTATACCGGACAAGACGCACACGATTCGCGAACACTAAAAAAATAGAGAAGTAATACTTGTATATCAGTATAATGTGTACATACATTTAAAACGTGAAGAGAAAAAAGTCCCGATTCTCCCTAAAGCTCTGTTTTCCATTTTTTCTATTTTGCTATCGTCCTAGGATTTAATATTCCACACGTCATTCGGTGAACACTGGTAGGTCACTGGCCAACTTTATGTCTCTCGCCTACGACGACGTCTTCTGTTCCATGTATAAAATACACGCATTTCTCACAACAGGAACCCCGCGGTCATACGTTAACTGTCCTCAACGACACGCGTGTAACCGGAATCCATGACAACGATCCATAAAAAATCAAGTCCCGAGAGACGAGGCGACGTCCCGATGATTAATCAACACTAAGTTTCGTGGCTTCGAGAAGTCTTTCGAATCTTGCACTGAACACTCGAGCGTATGCTCGATGATTCACTCGACACTTGATTCGGAGCACGAGGTCTATCGTTCTTATCGAAGATCTCAGTTGTAGAGCATCTTCGACGGCAGCACGTAGGAGGCGAACGAGTAGAGCATCGACGCGTACCAGTGGACGCCCTCTTGCTCTCCTCCTGTCGTCGGTTCCGTTCTGGATGCATTGTTATGTCTCTCCACGAGGTGTTGCGGGTCGCCCAGCCTTTGCCGGAAAAAGGATGTTATGCTGTGCCAAATCCTCAGCGGCAGGAAGGAGTAATGCGCCACCGATTGACTATTAACGACGGCATAGCAGGACGCGACAACGTCGTCTACGAGAAGGGTGCCCTCCATCGTAAGCGGGGCGTAGACTCCCTCCTCGAGGACCAGCTTCGTCTCGACCACGCTGTCCCATCGCAGACGACTGTCCACCTCATTCGCCGCGCTCGTCGCATCGGTGTCACTCACGAGGATCCTATCGCCGGGTTGCACGCTGAAGGCAAACACCGACGACCGACCCTCTACCGGCACCAGATGCGCTGGCGTTAACGTGAGCACTCGGCCGGACTTAGTCGTCAGGCGGATGAACTGTCTCCTCTCGGATGGAGAACGGTCCAGGAAGGCGATCACCTCGCTGTACACAACGTCGCCACGGGAATCCAGAGCGGCGATACGCTCGCCGAGATGCACCTCGTCCAGCCTCTTCGTACTGCCGTCCTCCGTCCGGACCAGACTCCTCCCGGGAAAGCACCCACTAGACTTGCCTGCTGACGACGATTCTAAAAGCGAAAGAGAGATAAGACAGTGAAACAATTGAGAGAAAAGAAAGCAAAAATGTATATCATAATAAAAAGTATTATTTATATAATAATAAAGAGAAGGATTTGCTAAGGCGAAGGATTGTACACAAAAATTCACGCGAGAATAATGTTATTAGGCTACCAAGATCTAGTCTTGACGAAAATGGCGTTACCTCTAAATTAAGTATTATTTATATTCTTTTAAACTCTGATTACGCGCGACCGAGATAAGCAAAGCGTTATTAAAATCATATTCTATAAGGAAGACTGCGATAAAAATACGCGTGCGGATGTAGAAGGACTTTATAAATGTAATAACATTTTCAAAAATTAGAATATCCTTTAATTACGGTACAAAGAGAATGTAAGTGTTGCCATTTGTTAAGCTCGCAATCGCCTGTCGATTAATTAACGTGATTATAGTGAAAATTGGCGGAGCGTTAAACGCGCGTGGATCGCGTTCGCACTTTTTGTTGCACACTTCGGTTCCCCTCTACCTCATTGTTTCCCCTTTTCGTTCCCCTCGACATCGACTCGTATCGATTTTGCGCCAATTTCTATGCTCGGTTTTAATTCGGACCGACAGGCACGCCTTGATTTATCGGCATTTATTTTGAAATTCGAGACCCAACCGTGGCCTGGAACGAACACGAATCGCTGATTGCTCTCGTGCGGATAAATATTACTGGATCCAGGATCAAAAGAGAAAGTAGATGCGCGACAAGGTTAATTAAGTATCACTTTACTCTAAGGGGTCATTCTCGTGTTTCTCCAAATACAAAAATCGTGATTTTGAAAATGTTAAATTAGGGATGCTCTATAAATAAATATATACTGTAGGAGCCATCTTTTGGTGTATGCAGAAATTTCCTCCATGCCTCAAAATTTAGCATGCATGATAGAGTAGATATGTTATAAATTATTTACATCTACTTGATATTATATCTGATAATTATTTGAAATTTGTAGTTTTCTGCGGACCGTTTTTCATTAACAGAGAAAACTAATTAGTGGTGTTGCTGTCTGCATGTTATTTAGGATGTTTTCGAGAAAATTCGGATATTCAGTTTGGATCGTTTCAAAAATTGAATCGATTTCGATTCAAATTTGAATAAAAGTCACGTGACGGATTATTTTCAAAAACCTCAATAAAATTTCTGATATATAAAAATATCAGAGATATTTTAGACAGAAATATTCGAATTATTTAATTAATTGATTATATCCGAACTAAAATCAAACTTGATAGAAATAATTGAATTTAATTTAAATTTACAAGTAGTCGTACGTTTCTATTATTGCTACATTGCATGTGTAACTCGTAACTCTCAATGAGCAGAGGGAGGAGGAGTCGGTAAAATAAGCATCTTTAAGACTGACACATACAAGGTAGTGGCTCCAATTTTCACGAGAGAAGTAGAAAACAATACGGTATTCATTTAATTATTTCATTTAACTGGATCTAGATGTTGGTTTGAAAAATTATTCAAGTTTAACGATCCCAGTCAGATTACAGCAATATCAATAATGTTAGATGATTTTATGTCGTCATTTATCTATATAATACATGCACTCGAGGCGCCAAGTCACTTTGTCATTCGCGATTTAAGAACAGCGCGACTTTAGTATCCTTGTTCCATTAAACGACGTTATTACACAACTGCACCGACTCCAGCATCTTTATTGCATTAAACGGCATCATTACAACTACTGTCCGGTAGTTTATACGCTCATCTTTATTGACGCGGCGTTTACGCGGGTATTAACGCGAAATGACCGCAATTAAAATCCACACACGGTCCGCGGATCGACCGCTTTTAATGCTCTCGCTTTCTTCGGCGCGATTCAAGACAATTCGATCGCGACTCGTACATCCCTTCGAATTGATTTGTTACTGCGTTCTGACGGAAACTACTAACCAGACTTGACGGAGCAATGTATGTGGGACCTGGACTCGTAGTAGACCCAGTCGAAGCCAGCCTCAACCGCGAGTCTCGCCAGCATCCCGTACTTGGAGAGATCGCGATCGCTCGTCGTTATATCGACGGCTCGTCCCTCGAAGTGCAGGGAATCTACCGCGTGTGTCCCTTCCTCGTCCCAGGCCTCGGTCACCCGCAGTTTCACTCCAGGCCATTGGTTCATCACCGAGATCGCCAAGGTGTTGAGTTTCTCCTTGCACCTCTGTAATATTGCACGAGTCAAAATTGATAACAGATCGGCAGGCTGCGCTTAATCTAATCGGCAAACGGAGGGAAGTTTGTTTTTAGGTGCAATGATATTAGGCTCACACCGTCTGACATGTTGAAATCTATTTTTAAAGATTAAAAATATTATAAGGATTTATAAGGAATTAAAATCTAGAGACCGTAATACTTCTCCTATATTCTACTTTCAGAAAATTATTTTTAGTGTATTTATTTTGAATTCGGATTAAGTATACATTCTGAAATTCAAGATTAGAGCCGGCTTTCGTTTCTTTCGGCGAGACTTTTCATCGCAACCCACTTTTCCGGTTAGTTCCGCTTAATACGATTTCCGTCACATTTGAAAACGTCGCGCCAGCGACGGTCCAACTCGGCTCGGCTCGGCTCGGCTCCAAGCCCGGAGAATTCAGTCGATTTCATGGTGCGCGCGGAAAAAGGAGACCTTAGTCGTGACCAGTGGCGTCAGGTACAGAGAGAGCGATCGCGTGAATCGCCGGTTAGGAAAACGAATGCGTATTTTGACCGGTTATGAGGTTTGTCCTGGATCTTTAAGAGACTTTAACGGGCACAGATCCGTGGCGAATCAGCGGGCAAACAGGAATATAAATACGGCCGATGTCGAGGATCATTCGGTCACGCCGAGCCGCTTCCTCTCTTCTCACCTGGAACCACTTCTCTCTGTCTTTCTCTCTCTCGTTCCTTCTGATTGTCTACCTCTACGTCGACGACGACGGCAGCCAGGCGGTGCTCCAGTGAGTCAATAGGGTACGCGTTCTCGTAACGAAGCATGGATAGCCCCGAGCCCCGACTCAGTGAGACAGGGGCCCCAATAGCGCGGGACCCGTGTAAACCCGGGCTTAATCCGGAACGCGGCGTATCGAGGGCGCGAGAAGCCAAACGCAAGGGAGTCCCCATTGACCGGAGCCGCGGCATTGTCGAAGGGCATTCGAGACGTCCGAGGCCCGTGTTCAAATTGATTCTCGGAGGGCAATCGCCCACGCAGGGCTGTATCATGCGGATGACTGATCAGAACACAGACAGGCCCGCTTGTGCGTGAACGCGCTCGGTGTAAATCGAGCGGGTCCTCTCCCCCGAGTTGCCCAAGGGGCTCCTTTTGCACTTTTTCTTCCCAGCCGAGTGCGCGGAAGAAGGTAATTTTCGGGAGGGCACAATCGACTTTGGCAACTTTGGAGTGGGGGGGAGAGGAGGTGAAGGGAGAGTAGTAGAAGCCGTCGTGAGGTGCCTGTCGATCGCGAGAACGCGCTGCGGCCGCGACGAATTTTACACACTCCGGCGGCCTGCATCTCACCCCTTTTCATTCTCGTGGTATTTCAATGGCGGCGCGCAACCCGACGGTGCACCGTCGGACACGAAGCAGCTCGCGATTCGCGCGGCCACAATGAGGCCCGTTCGACACTACCCGAGAATGGAACGGAGCTAACAATGTCCACGAATTTGCAGCTTTCCTTGCGGCAATTAGCCCCTATTGAGTGCAGACGACGGCCTCTCGTCGGGCGTCGGGGGACCGGTCCCACCTTTCCTTCACCTCCTCCTCCTCTTCTCGCCGCCTTTTTATTTCCTCGCGCTCACGAGATCGGATCCTCGCCGCGCCGCGCCACGCCGATGGAAACCTTCACGCCACGTGCACGCGATTGCTGCGAGTGAATTGCACGCCCGTCGGCTGTCAGATGAATTTCCATTAAAGTCCCCGAGGTTCAAGTGAACCCCTGTGAACGGAGCGTATCCGAATTCGTTCAATAGGCGGCCCTTAATTCCCTTGTGTGTGATACATTTCGCGAAATTTATAAGGCTGTTGATTCAGCTATCTGCTATATCATAACATGGCTAACTTTCGATCGACTTGTCATGTTACTTCCGGCGCATGAAAGCGAAGGATTATCGTCATGCATCCCTTGGAAAAATCGATTTAAAATGAATCAATCATTTTATAGTGATATTGGAATAAGATATATTTTGATTTCCTAGGGGCTGCTCCTCGAACGTAAAGATATTGTCGAGCAGATTATAAAGGTAGGATGCGTATGCAGGAATACGTATTCCTACTTCACCTGTCACCAAAATATTGAATACACATTCTTGATACAAAGATTATGATAAAAAATCGATCCACGAAAATTTTCTCATGCGCCTTTGGCTTTCGTGCGTAGTCCTCGCCTTGCACGATACACGATGAGAACCGAGGTAATAGAGCATGAGAATGACGACGGAGTCAAGAAGAACAAGAAGAAGAAGAAGAGGAAGATGGAGGAGGGGGAGGTATAAAAGGCTGCGAAGGAGTCTCATATAAAGAGAGGGAAGAATGGTGAAGGGCTCGAGAGATATATCGGCCGTAGTGCGCTATGGGGAGCCTTGTTCGCACAGCAGGGTACCCCCTGGGCCCCTCCCAGACTTTACATCTATTTACAAATATTTTGGCGGAGTTGAAGAGATACAGGATATGATGGAGTGAGAAGGAGTGCGCGCGGTTGGCCAAAGCCGAGAATGTCGGGTCTTATGAAAATCCATTTCGAGTAAAAAATGGCCCGGCCCGTAATACATTAGGGATAAGGAGCGTTACGCGAAGACGGTGGAGGAAAGGGGAGGAAGAAAAGAATTGCGGCGGAAATCGAAAAAAGTTCACCCGAGTGCTTGTACGCGCGCCGAACCTCCCGAAAACGACTGTTCGTGTGAAACGCAAAAGGGAAGCCGCGGCTTTAGTTCACAGAAAGGACCTTAATGGAATTGGGCCAATCCCAATTTCTGTGAGAGGTATGAGGATGAAAGTTTCCTGGAAATCGTTTGAAGGAGCATCGTCATTCGGAATATCGCTCGGCCACTTATTATAATGGTTCTCGATTTAATCGAAAAAGAGAGCAACGGTACTAACAATGCTAGCAAATTTGGCTTCTGTACATACTATAAAATACATAAGTGATACGCTGGACAGTAAAATATAAGAATATATGCCTATTATTTGTAAAAGTTTATCGATATTTTCAGTCTTTACGGAGATAAATTAAGTCCAATCAATCCTTACGAACACGAATAAAAAGTTTACACGCACACACGCACACGTGGTATTACGAATAGCGGGCTGCCAGTAGCTGAGAAACCAGTCAGGTTGATGGGAGATGATGAGTCGCGTTGTGTGAAGGATGCTCTCTCTCTCGGCGTTCTGCCCCGATGTTATTTTATCTCTCCTTCATCACTCGGCCCCGATGGCCACTAATTACGAAGCGCATGTCGCCTTACACCTCGTTTACATATTTCGTATCTTATCGCTTAAACGTGCGGGTAAACCCGTGTTAACTCTCGCGCGTCTGCAACTTGACTCGCGTGCGTGTATCCTGTGGTATATAATCAACGTAGCGACATTAAAGCGATATTAATTTCCCTGTTTGGCATGGTACTAATTGCCCTCGGTGCATGTTACGGCTCGTTAAATCGCAGATAACGTCCGCGAAATTGTCGAGCCATCGCCGAGAACAAAGGAGTGGGACGTCGAGACAAACGACGTCGGAGTGTTGCCGAACAGTTGGAGACGCTGGCCGAGGGTGTGGAGGTCAAGGAGCAGAAGGAAGATGTGAAGGAGGAGGAGGAGGAGGAGGATGAGGACGAGGACGAGGACGAGGATAGAGAAAGATGAAGAGGAGAAGCACGTTAAAATAGAAGAAACGACGGGAGCAAAGGAACCCGAAGATGGGCCACGTACTGCTGTCTCGAAAGGGGGTTGGGTCCGAGATGAAGGAAGATGGTGTGCGAAGCGGGACTGGGCTCCATACCAGCATCCGCAGACGGAGCCCCGCCCCCACCGGTTTCTTCTCCGTTTCTTCTCCACCTCCGGGCCCGCTCTGGCTTTACCTTCCCGCGGCCAGGCCAACCTTTTATTCCAATCTTCTTGTTTTAACGTGCTCGTTGCTTTACCCCCTCCTCTCGCGCGATCCACCACCCTCCGCCTCCTTCCCGGCGTTCCCGCCGTGGCCGCATATCGGCTGCATTCGAGGGCCCCGGGAGTGGGTCCCCAATGTTCCATTCACCGCGCAACAAAACGAACCGCCCAGGCGTCAGCTGATCTTCCAGGAAGCCACTTCCGCCTCGACGGTAACCCCCGTGACACCCACACGCTCGACGTCGTGTTCGTACTTTTATCAATTCCGCTGATCGCCAAGGATTTAAATTCTCAGACAGTGAGAGGAGTCTGTGGCGCGCGCGGACACTTTGAAATCCTTTTATGGACTTTTAAGATTGCCATATATCGAGGCTACCATTTCTTGCTTCCAGCAGATTTTTGTCGAAACTCTCAGCCCACCGTCTCTTCTCCCTTTTCACGTACGATCGCGATCGGCGCGATCGTCTTGATTAATCGATGGCTAAAGGGACTATCGAAATGAGACGAAATGATCGGTGCACGAAGGACAATGGCCCGGGACCAAAGAGATGACACGGCAACAATGATAGTCGTGCTTTCAGAAAGAATCGTGCGAGGTGCATCGAGTGTTTGTCGAGCTCTCTAGATGGTCCCAGCAGTAACGACTGAAGAGCAATCCCTGCGTCGGGACGACCTATCTCACGCTTCTCTTCGTCTCTCCTTCCTTCATCTTTATTCTGATTTCTTTCGTCTCGTAGCTTCATTTGTAATATTTGTATGCCGTACGAATCTACGTTCTTTATTTTAGCAGTTCGTCAAACAACCGAATATCTCGAGTCTAAACTCGACGAAGACGGATTGTGAATTAAAAATTCAATTCATAGTGATTAATTTTTTTTTTTTTTTCAAGCTATTGGTTAAAGCAAATCTTCTTAGGCGCTCGTTTATATGGAAAATAATAGTCAAAGTAATAATAAACTCTTTAAATTATCTTATTCATTATAAAAATTTTACACAATATTACTTTTCTTTATAAAATCTGAATTATAAGTTCCTTGTAACAAACGTGTCATCTTGCCAACATGCAATTTCCGGGAAGCCGATCGACGTGACGATCAATCTCGCTAAGGAATTTTCAACCTGTCGTGGTTTCGATCCTTGTGTTTCTGCGCTCTTAGCAGATCAGGTTACATCCTTATTGCTTACCTGCGCAGTGACACTCTAAGACGAGAGCGACAACAAGGCGAAGGAGAACTTAAAAGGTTCAGGCGGGTATTAACTGCGGACTTTAAAAAGTAGCTCTTTAATGTTTTCGGAGCAGGGTGAAGTGTTGGTGTACAGAGTGTTGGTAAAATATTTGGCCAGACTTTATCAGCGTACTGTACTAATCGTATAATACTTGTCATCAGTCCAAATGATGGAATAAACGGTCTTATTGTTAAATTCAAACGCGGATTTAGCCAAACGTCTTAGAAATATCCAATGTTATATAATCTTACTTCGCAATGACAAGCTCGTTGATCGTTGCATTCTGCTGTTCGCGTCACGTCGCGAATAAAATCAATGAAAAGAACATTCGAACGAACATTTCTCATCGAGTTATCAAGGATCCTTCTGGTTTTCTCTCGACATCTGTGGCCGGCCGCGTGATTTCCTGGAAAGCCCGATCGATCCTCCCGGATCGCGCGCGATCAAGGAGGCTCGAACCTGTCGCGGGACCGATCGAGGTCTCGCCGTGTCCCGGGGGGAGCTCATGTTACATCCTTATTACATACCTGAGCGGAAGACAAGACCGCGAGGAGGGACAATCGAGGCGGTGGAGGAAGATCGAAGTCGACGGACCGCGAGGCCCTTTTGTCTGTGGGAACGGATTACCCACGGAGAGAGAAGGTGAAGGAGGATCAGACGGAGTGATGGCGACGAGAGAGCGGGGAGAGCCCGAGGAGGACCCGCAGAACGAGCGAGAACGTGGCGGGACGGGGGGGAGGAGGGGGCAGAACGACACCAGGGGCGTGTTATTTTGGCCCCGAGGCACGTCACGCCCGTCGTCGACAGGCTCCTCGGGCACTCCACGAAGGCGACCACGGGTGATGATGCCTCGTCCACCGCAATCAAAGCACGCCTCGTCGCTTCCACTGTTCGCTCCGCTGCTCGATCGCTCTCGCGCGGCTTCTTCCTTCTGTCCTGCGAAGCGACCGGCTATCCCTTCGCGTATCGATATCCCTTCGCGGTCACGAACGTGCGAGATTACGTCAAAGGAATTGTATCAAGCCAGAAACTGGAAGACCTGACGGAGAACGCGTGAGAACAGGTCGAAAGAGAATATCAAGTACGACGAGGAATAAAGGAAGATGGAAGGAGTAATTTGTTATTGATATGTTGTGAAATCATACCAATCATGCAGTCGCAGGGCGACACGTGTGTTATGGGAGAACCTGATACACACGTACAATAGAATTATAGAGTGAAGGCGAGTAATATAAAATGTGCAGATAAAGAATGTTCTATTCAGCTGTAGATATTTTTATCAAACTGCACCCGAGGAAAGAGCGGTGTAAGGACGAGAAATTATTCATAAAGGGGTGAAAGTTGGGAGACACTCGACGCCCTGAACTTAAGAGCTTGTTGCACCGGCCAAGCTGATGGAAGAGGAGGAAGAGGAGGAGGAGGAAGAGGAGGAGAAATAAGTGAGAGGCGAGAGGGGAAAAGAAAAAGCAAGAGAAGGTAGAAGAGAGAGGGCAAGGTATATGTATACGAGAGAGGACGGATATCGTGTTCCAAATCGGGATCCGAGGGATCGGGTTATTAGGATCGAAATGAATGTAAATCCCCTTAACACGATCCCCGGCCAAAACACGGCTACCCGCGGCTCCAAAAGTGGCCAGATTAGATACCGCGGCAGGGCCGGCCCTGCCCGGGCCCGCTACGATCCCGCAGGATGTAGCAGCCTGATCCTATCTCTCTTCTCGTTCCTCTTCGCCGCCGCCATCGCCGCCGCCGCGTCGAGAACCCCGGGATCTACCCTATAGATGGACCTTAAATCTCGCGTGCGGACCGCAGGAATGCTTAGTGCGCGTCCGACCTAACGAGGTTTTAATCGCCGTCACAACATCCACGTATAACACGTGACAAAGGTGTCACATGTTTTGCGTACTCTTAAATCAGAAAATTACACGGCTTTCCCACGCTCCGCTTAAGTTCGCGTTTGTCGATAATGCTAGCGCTAACAATAAGTAGCAATATCCACTAACGTTTTATCGTAACCCTATCAGAGATGCGGTTTATCAGCAGAAAGAACTCGTTTCTCTCTGCTGATACAAAGGAAGATCAATAAATTTCCTACTAAACGAGACAGTAATTCTTTCATGCATTGTTTTGAATGAAATGCTTATCAATCACCATAATGAAAGGGATGAGTGTCCCTTGAGTGGTCAACGATTGTTTACGATTTACCTTATCTCCTAGAATACTCAAAGCTTATTTAACGAATCGACTTTCCATGTGGATCAGATAGGCGAATGTCAATTTGTCACGTCGCTCGATTAGCCCGAACGAAAATAGAGGCGGAAACTCTCCATCCAGTTGCGTTCCTTTGAATGGGTTAATCTCGACGGCGATATCTAGGCGATAAGGACATTCACGTAGCGGACATTTCACGGCGATTCGCATCGACGTGTATCTGGCACGTTCTATTTCCTATCGACGATAAAGATCGTTATCACCGACAGCGTGCTAGCACGTCTGAAGAAAGTTTGCACACGTGGCGCGTCTCAAGTCGAGGGATGTCGCGTCGCCTCCGGAAAAATTCGCCGACGTGGTTGGGGAGGCGAGGGGGTTTATGAAACTTTATATAGCGACACTCCTCGTAAATGCCATTGTAAATCACAGGTTATAAGGCGAATTCGTCGAGCGCGCCGTAAGGAGACCGTGGCAGACCGCACGGAGGAGTCTGTCGAGGCGGAATCGTGACTAGTTTCCTCCTTCCCTCCCTTTCTTTCCCTATCTCTGCCTTCTTGCCTGTGATTTCTACCGCGCGTGATAAGTCACCTTGATTTGTGGTCGGGATGAAGTCATAACAAAAAGTCTCGCCCCGTTAAACCGGTGTGCTTTCACAGTTGCGCAGTCGCAAAGTTGAAGCTGCACGCGGCGTAACTCTTTTTTTAGAAGAATTTAGTTAATATAATAAATCAGAATTAAATTACAGTTGCGAATATGTAGTGGTTTGATTTGCTAAGCAATCGAATTATTATTAATCTTAAGCTACATCGATCCCTCCGCCATTTTCTTTTTTAAAAGAAAAAGAAGCTTGATATATAAACCAAAGAGAAATCGCTCGAAACACTGATCACATAGAACGTACATTTCATTAAAATTAAGGACCATTCTAGATAAAATAAAAAGCATGATTTGTAGGTGCTGTTATAATAAAAACGGACTCTTCGTGTCTAGACAGAAAATAAAAAAGTTTTTCATGTGCAATCATATTATAAATATAGCAGATTACGTAATACGGTGTCGGATGTGTATGCGTAATACGGTGTCGGATATATAACGTTAGGTCACGTTAAGGGATCTGTAGCAGAACCAAAAAAAGAACAGGGTATTTCTTGCGTCGGAAATATCGCCGCTATGAATGACGGCGAGTAAAAACGATCTCTGCTTATTATTGTATGACTCTCGATATTAGTTAAAGATTCCGGCATTCTAAATTTGTCGGTTGAAAAAGCAAATTCCACAGAAACGCTTCGCTGATGGTGCAAATAAAACGCGAAAATACAGTTTCGTAAAGTAGATTTTCCGCGAATTGTTGAATGAAGCCTTGGCTTTGCGTAAGAGGAACATTCGTATCTTGCATTGATCAAATCGCGAATTAAAAATACAGCGTGTTTGACCGAACGATGCTATTCGTAAAATTTCGGTTTGTGTGCTCTAGCTATCTCCAAAACAGCTTACCCGCGGTTTAATAATAGTTTCCAACATGTTATCCGAACCTTCGCAAATTTATCTAGAAGCATTTGCTATCGCTTCATCGTGCATCTGGATTGCGTCAGTTTTTTATCTTCTTCCTCTTTCATATTTTTTGATAAGACATGTAACATATATTGTCAATGAATGTACACAGTTACAGAATTCGTGGTATAAAAGATTAATGATTTTTATCCCGATTATTCTTCACACATACGTACACGACACCATTCTGTCAGGATGCAATTTGTGTTGAAGAAAATTGTCGATCGTGCACAGTATAATGTTTGCATGAAGCTAAGATTCGCGATTCGTTTGCACAAATGTATGCAAAGTGCAAATATATGTATACCTTATAAAACATATATGAATATTTTCCTCGAGCGGGATTCCACACATCACACGGGCTTTACATGCAACGCGCTTTAGCCAACACAATATCTGCAACGTGGGCGGACGATTATTTATCTTGTCATTCGCGTGATTACTCCGTGCCGTCGGCACGAACTTCTAAAGCACCTGTCTGTGAATCATCCATGGCAATCTCAATGCGCTTTCTCGTCCGACATCGACAAGCGTGGGACAAGCAGTTCCGAAGGAAGGAACTAAAAGGGTTGAAAACGTTATTCTCAACCTGGAGAAAGGTATTCGAATTGGACAAATTTAAATAATTTCTTTTTAATTCTGACTGAAATGTATGTCGATAAGAACACATTATAAAAATACATATGCATTTTAGTTATGATCTTTTTAAATTATAAAACCATATTTAAAAATTGATTAGTTGGTAGATTGTTAGCATACAAATTATTATTTTAAAAAACGAAAGTTTGTCGATACTTGCAATTGTTTTTAAAAAATATTGTTATCTTGACTTGAATTATTTCATCTTTTTAAGAAACGCAAAAGTATAACCTGAGAAAAAGAAGTTGGACGCAAGACCTAAAAAGAAGCACGGAGAGATTGCGAGAGACGAAGAAATGTTCACGGCACGTCCACTAAATCAATCAGTCGTAGCAGCCGCGCTAATTAGTGCTAATTGACCTTTGGACCGTACTGATCTTTAGTCTCGGCGTGTTATTTTCGCCGGATCCGCTTACTACGTATCTGCATACAATTAGTATGAGAGACAAGAGTAAATCGCGTTTATTACGCTATTTAGAAATTTGATTTATAAATACCCCATCATTCAAACACAATTGTGACGACCATGCCATGTACATCGCGGCTACATGCAAAGTGGCGCTTGAAGAAAAATATTCGTATTCGCAATTAGGCATCCGCGTGTAAATACGTGCGTAGAGCAACGAGCCGTTTGCTCTAATCGTAGGCTTAATCTACATTCTAAACGGTGATAACTATAAATCACTCACTTATTGCAATCGTCGCTTGGCCACATGCAAATTGCTCCTGTGAATGTTTATTCATTGAATTTTTCACTAATTTCTATTAATAGAACATATTTCATTCTTACAGTTAGTTTACCGGCAAGATTATATTTTCTCTTTTTCTTTCTTTCATTGACATTCTAATTTTTTTATTCTCACAACTTTATCACATGTCTGTATTTTCTCGAAAATTTTCAGTTTTGGGGATCAATCTATTTAAAAAAATATAATCTCATCAGTAAAAAAGAAATGCAAAATCTGTTTACACCAAGATATTTTTAGTCTTTTAAATCGAGGATATTTTATAGTGTGCAATAGATTGTACATATCAAAAAGTACCTGCACGGCAAGTTTACGTCGTTGACGTTTATTGACAGACGGCGCCATCGAGCGCAGATAACGATTGGCCTGAATCGCCCTCTTATTTTGCATTCCGTCACGTATCGGTTATCTCACTCCCTGCGATTATCGATTAAATCTAGGCGCGCAGTTGGCGCCGTTCTCCAAATTCCCGGCCAGATAATAATTTATATAACATTTGCCATTTTATGATTTTCGAAATGCTTACCCTGATTGTGAGACATGTATGTATCTGACCAAAAAATATTGCTATATTATCATGGTAATTAAAAGAAATGGAGAGGAAATGATAACAAGATTACGATTTTACGGTACTTGGTTCTGTTTGATTTAGTTCAAGTTGGCGCGCAGTTGTACGATAACTCGACGGGAAGCTATCGATATCCTATCTCGGTGCAAGATAATGGAGTTTAATAACTTCTAGTTAAACAATTGCGTGTGTAATTGCGCTACTTGTGAACGATAATCCGATATCCGTGCCCCGCGGGACGTGAAGTCGCGCCCGACAAGTAAGGGGATCGTTAAATCCATTGTGAACGCATTACCGCAGGACGCACCAACCTAACCGGGAGCCTCGAAGGTCGACGGAAGGAAAAGAATTCGAGGGGTCGAGTAGCCCACGGATAGTAGATTTGTATACGCGATTCTCTCCCGAGTCATGAATAAAACTGAATAGCCGAACCGGTAACCTAAACCCGAAGTCACTCACCACCTGTTGCCTTTGTGTTTGTACACGTCGGCCCTTTCACAAATAAAACGATTCTTAGATCGATGATTACTTTTTTGTCACCCTTCAGATCTAAAGATCCGCGGATCTCGGATTTATTATTACGTGTATTACTGTTATTTCATTAGATCGTAACATGAAAGAAATGCAGTAAAACAGATATAAGTTCACATATTCTCAAAACGTATCTTAAAAAATAAATTTGTTACATTTATATATAGATGAACTCTTAGATCAGATATTCTCGTTAACAAAAATTTTACAAACGTAACTGCAAAGTCATTTAACGATGATAACTGAAATATTTCGTTTATCAGTAGATAACGATATTTTTAATATCAATTCGATTGCTTTATAGTCAAATCTTAATTCGAATTAAAAGGATATATTTAATATTAAAAGATAAACAATTACTACCAGCACAATGTATGGAGAATGCGGTGCATCGTCTGTACACAGAGGAAGAAAACTAATGTAAATTGAAACGAATTATATCATCTCGATAAAAATCTCGGATATATTAACGGTGTACAAATGCGCGTTAATATTGTCAAGCGGTTTCAGATATATTGCTTGTTGGCTGCCAAACGTGTCTCGGAATTATGTAGCGAGATATGTTCCGTCGTTAAACACGGCATTGCAAATTATGCCGGTTGCACCGATTAAACGCGTAATCGATAAGATCAATCTAAGTAACTCCTCGGCTGCCGCGTTGCTGATGGCGAGATTACTCGGAAGCGCTACTTCGTTATGATTCCACGGCGTGTATACGAGCGGTATTAATTCAATCTTTCACGCGTGCACGAGCGGGAGCAGGTAGCGGCGCGTCTTGTCACGGGAAATTAAGATTAACATTCAGAGGTGGCGTGTACGCGAGGTCGTTAGCGATATTTACAAGTACGTACGACGGAGCAATAAACTCGTTGCTGCGTCTTATCTCGGCGTACCGTAAAGCAATAATCGAGCCGTTATCCCGTGCTGTAGGCGAGAACGGAGCTCATTGACGATACACCGGGGACACTTCACAGCGATCGCGTTGGCGTATACAAGTACCGTTCAGCTTTAAAAAAAAAAAAAAAGGAAGGAAACTAGTTTCGAAGAAACAGCTTTGTAATATGTAATCTTAATTCCTTAAGAATACGAGTTCAGAGATGACCTCGAGAGGTAAACGTAACTTCTTTAAAGCGTCGCTAGTTCCTCCTGTGAAAAATAAATTGACTCCTTCCGCTGCAAAGTTACGTAAACGCGGTCACGCAGATTTTTCGCGAGGAGACGCTCCGGTTGTAGAAGCTCCCGTCGTTCGCTGCCTCTGGTTAAATGTTCGGCAGCGTTATCGGTGTCGAGTGGTAGCTCGTTCGTTGAGGCAGAAGGGGAGGCGGGAGAGCAGGTTGCAACAGGAGAGAAGAAGCATTGGCCTGGCAAAGTGTTTAAGAGCGTTATCTTCTCGGCTATTAGTCTTTCTTGGTGTGTGGCCTCCGGTCTCACCGGTCGTCCTGCTCTTGGAGAGCACGAGCTCGTGCAAGGGTTAAGTTTAAGTAGCCCCCTTATCTCGGCTCACCATCTACATCCCAGGAGATTCATGGAGAGGATCAAGGAGAGTCGGAACAGGAAGGGAGGGGAGGTGGAGAAGAGGGGAGAACGGAACGGGGATGAGGCGCGAAGATCGACGCGAATTCCGTCGCTTCCGAATGTCGAGGGGAGGCCCATTCATGCGATAAGCATTCACGGATCGCTATTCACCGACGACACTTGACCGAGAAAACATCTCCCCGTATCACGGGGACATCGATGCGAGAAAGAGAGAACATTCGAGAAATGATTCTGTACCCGCTGACTTAATTGACCGCGACACCTGGTACGTAGTATGATCGGAAAGAAGTCGAACGCGTTGGTTGGTGAAAGAGTAAAAATTCCAGCTATTGACACATATTCTCTCCCGTGACCCGTGACTCTCGTATGCGCACGGACCCTCCATTTTGAAAAATTGAAATTTAATTCCGGGTGCAATGATCTTTGTCACGCGGATATCTCTTTCTCGATTCGGGTATCAGGTCGACGCCATAATTATCATAGCTGAATCTATGAGAATCGATGACGATCGATCAAGTCTGATCGAGGAAGGGGAGCGCCACGGCAGACGTCCGACAGTTTAAATAACAAGTGGATGTATCCTTTGTTAATACGTTGGTTTATTAATAGGGCCCCCTGTAGAACGTTGAGTCCCGTACTAGCCCGGTGTGGGCCCATTGTGATAGGGAACGTGCGGTGCACGTAATTCCCGCCAGATTGATGGCCGACTATTACCAGAATTTATCACGCCTGCCAGGCGACTATTGTGACGTATGTGTAAATAAAAGAAAAACGATCCTGGCGAACAGGATATCTCCTTGTCCGCGACACAGAATGTCGTCGTCGTCGGTCACCTTCGGAACGATGATGTTCGGATTTCGTGAATGCTCTCTATAAAACTTTACGAGGTAAAAGTTTGATTTTTTAAATAGTGTACATTTGATTGATTACACGCATTAATAATCACAATAATTTATTCGTGAAACATGCGCCATGCCCTCACAAAGCAGGTTCTGATTAACTGAGCAAAATTTACAGAGACCGGAGATCGACGAAGCGGCGAGGGGGGACGGATTTCGCTAGGATGTCCGAACAACAATAAAAGATCGGACCTGTTATGACTGTTGTAAAATCTTATGACGATCATAACGCTATCGCGATGTGTATAACAGTGCTGGTCGCTCCAATCCTTCTGGCCAAGTCCTTTTGGGGGCTACACAGTCTCTCGGGGATCCGACTACATTAATCGAGTCATAATCGCGACAAATCCAGTCTCGATTAATCACCAAAGAGCGCGGAGATTTTGGTAACCAGATCAAATTCAGATTTCAGAGAGCCGATAACTCTCGTTGAACGTTCCGCCAGGTCGTAAACATCCGCTTAACTTACCCCGCTGGCATCAGCCGAATCAAAAACACCGTAAATTAAACGTGCATTATCTACAGATTGTGGCTGCTTTTTGTTCGACATGCCGCGCAATAATCTTGTTATTTATTGGACCGCGACTGACGCTTCCGTAAACACGAGTAGGATGTGTGTGTGATTCGCGAAGAGTCGTTAATGTAACGAGCCGCTGGACGACTAGGCTGTATTTTACGCCGCTAATACCCTCTGTCAGGGATGGCGTTCGGCCATTCTCAAACGGAACTCAAACGAACGTTGTGAAATGGATAAAGATATAACGCAGAGCCAAAAAAATACATATATATCTAGCGTGCGAGACATTTCGCGACGGCAACAATGAAAAGACTCTCAGAAAAAGAGCGAAACGAATGGAAATTCATAGATTTCGAATGGAAACTGAATATCGGAGAAAAATTTATTGACAAGTTTTTATTTTTGTCCGCGGGGAGTCCGTTAGCAAAGCTAAGCCGCGATTTTCTAATTCGCGATTTTCCACGGTACAAAACCCAACGGGAAGATTTTAAGGATTAACTACCGTGTGACAGGTACTAATACAACAAGAGGAACCCTTCCCTCGTCATGTCGCTCTAAATATTTGGCCAGCCAGATTAGTCGCGCCGTAAAGTAAAATTTGACTGCTTTTGAGATGAATGAAATTCTACGTTTCTACATTGCGGGAAAAGAAAAATAGTCTCTCTTTTCCTTTTTTCCGAAGAGACTGGAGAACCGGAGAACACCTGGAGAAAGAGAGCGTGACGGTTGGGCACGTCAAAAGATTTTCCACCTCTTCACAGCAAACATTGTTTAACGATTGACGATGTTAGTTCGATGAGGTTTCCGACAAGCGAAACAGGGGATTACATTTGTCCAGACACATGACAGTTCTGTGTTTGAATAGCAGAATGACTCGAAACTGGAGGTTAGCATGGAATTCTATAATATTTCGCATTCGTTCGCTTCACATTTCTCGACGTTGGAGACCACCAACGTGATTTCTCAAAAATAAGGATTTTATCTATCAAAAAGAAAGTTGTACAACCTATTTCTTATATTTCATATTTGTTCGAGTATAAAAAAATGTATGTGTGACATTGGTAATTCGTTTCGCCGACTTCCTTAGTTATCGAGGGGAAGGAAAAATTAGTTATTATTACGTAGCGTACACGTTGTCAAGGTAAAGAGTCGTCCTTCTTCGGATAGCACGAGAACATCACGAAGAAGAGCAAGACGAAGAAGAAGACGAAGAAGACGAAGAAGAAGAAGAAGAAGAAGAAGAGCGAAGAGGCAAGTGAACGCGAAAGGGCTCGTGCTTCCGGCCGATCGCCTCGTTAGCATCGCCGTGTTTCCAGTTGGTGAACGATAACCGCTCGTTAACGGCGATTAAACGGCGAGCTAAACATCGTGGTGCCGCGAGACGAAACAATCTCGCAGGCACGTTGAGCCCCGATTAAAATAAACAAGGTGCTGCTCGCCGCCTCCTGCAATTGCTCGCTCGCTCGTTCGCTTGCTCGCCTCCGCTCGCGTTTTGTTGCTCTCTTCGCCGCTGTTTCCGCACGATATCCAATCGAGCGAGTTCGTATTTCGAATACACGCCGCGCAATCAGGCGCTATACCCGCGCTACCAAAGCAATTAGTACTTTTAAAATAACAACGTAGAAACAAGAGGAAGGCGCGTTCGTACAAGACTTGAGTTGCCCTCGTTAATAAATTATCATTATTGCCAATCGCATCGTACGACATCCAAGGCGATAGAGAAATCAAACTTGCGAGTTGTCACAGGAATCAAAAGAACAAATATTTTCGCAAATAAAAATTTATCAGATCCAGTAATAATGAATCTCATCAGTTTATCGGTTAATAAATAAAAAATTGTATCGTCTAATTGCGACTTTTTTGCTGTTGAAATCTCTTTCAATTTTCTTCTTCATTTACTCTCCGCACTGGAGAATTGGATAATCTAGCGTAAGATATTTCCGTTTCGATAGGCGCGCGATGTCGGCGAGCGCGTAAGCTCAAAGACTCGTAGAGAGGAAGAAATCTCGTGGATAAGAACACAGAGAGAATGGGGAGAAGGAATATGTCGAAGAGAAGGCGAAAGAATGAAAGAAAGAGGAAGAAAGAGAGAATCGTGAGAGAGTCCGGTTGTTGTGTGCCGGTAGGGTCGGGGGTCTTAATAAGATGGAAAGAAGTGCTTTGTGTTGGTGGTTGCACGAAGAGGCGGCCGATAGAGGAGGCAGCCGAAGGGCGGCAGAGTTTACACCTCACCTTGAAAAGGCGTCTTCGTGCCTTACCCGGCTCCTCTCCCTTTCTCCTACCTCTCGGCTTTCTCTCCCTCTCTCTTCCCGCTTCGTTTCGTCCGGCACCTCTTCCATCTTCTCCTCCTAGTCCTCTTCTTCGTGTTTGCCCGCCTCGTTAACGCCTCGCGGCGGCCAGAACGGACGCTGCACACGCAGCTATTTACCAGCCGCCTCTTTGGTCCATCTCTCTCTCCGTGAAAACGAAGGCCTCTTTTCTCTCCCCTCGTCACGAAATGCCGATATTTTTAACTGGCATTTTGGTATTTTGGCTCTTAGAGCTGGCTTTACCAAAATCCTATCGTACTATCTCTTTCCTTGCGGTTTAATAATGCGCTCGATAATCGCCATGATTATATATTCCGAGACCTTGCCCTTTTTCAAAATGTTTATAGGAATATTATGTTCAGTATAAAGAAAAAATAAAAGTTGAAATTATTCATTAATTAGTTATCAACAATATTTCTTAATCTTTTTAAAAGATCAATAAGCGATAAGATCTTTAAATCTTTAAAATTTGTATAGAATTTTTATACGTAAGAAAAACATAAATTACTTATTAATTAATTATAAATGCATGAAATGCGTGAAATTTCCGGTTGAAATCTCCTGAACTCTCCATTGATGATAGATATCGCGACATTCGGTACTGGCATTCAAAGGCGAGACGACTTAGAGAGTTTCACGCAGGATACAAGAAAACCATTAGCGGCCACTATCGCCGTGACAAGAAGTTAAATTAATTACTGGGACCTAAAACAGGACACGGTGGGGTAAAGAGCGAGACGAAAAAGTAAAGGAGAAGTAGGAACAAGAGAGATGAGGAAAAAGGGGAACGGCGCATGCCATCGGACATTCCGGAGGCCCCGATGACGCGCTTCGAATTAGGACGATACGAATAATGGACCTGCGGACATCAAGGAAAAACCGTCCCGTAATTCCTCATCGCGAAATTCCAGACTGGGCAAACCTTCATCCATAGAATCCGTACCACGAAAAATATGGACGGTTTTTAGAAGAAGTGACTCTCGAGACCCCTCGGCAAAGAACGTCGAACGTTCGTACATGGCCGGCAAGCTTAAAAAATTTGTTTTCAACAAAGTATGTCAATTATTCTGTCGATGTAATCTGGTTCCTTTATCCCTTTACGCGTCCCTTCTCGCGCGCGAGCGGAGCCGTCATCCTCTCTATTAACATCTCGTTTGTCGCGCAATCGATAAAATATGTTTCCGATAAAATGGCCGATTGATTGTGTGCATACGCTCGGTGGCAAGGTCTTCGTTTAATCGCCGGCGATGATCCCGATCGTCAACGGGGAATGATATCGGTTAACGTGACCGGCCGTGATCTCGCGCGCGTAAATTTTTGCGCACGAGCCTACGCTACAGCGCGCGATCTTCGCGAGCTTGATCTTCGTGGAAAGTGGAAAGCGAGCCACGCAGACCGGATATATGGAACGCCGCGCTGCGCCGTCGTCGGCCGGCACTCGTGATTCGATTATTTTTATTATTAATAATCTCAACTGCTTTCGTTTTTTATTATTAATAATCTCAATCGCGTTAACACACGATGAATCCGGTCGGTATCAGATCCAACGGCGATAAGGAATTTGATAACGGCCGGCGCGGTCGTGATGCTGGTCTCACGACAAATTACCGGCCATCAGAATTACTTAGGCGTTATCGTTGATCTAGACGTGTCCGATCGTACCGGATGGAGGCATTTTCGGGACGGGGAAATGCGTTCTCCATGTATAGGTACCTTCGAGAATGAAAATCTCTCGCGGCGACGGACCTAACGGCCGTCGCGCGGATGTTTTGACACGACCCGACACGGAGGGAACAGATATTTTCCTCGAAACCGAAGGAAGCCCTATCTCTCGGATGCATTCTCGGATAAATACGCGTGGCCACGAGAAATCGATGACAGATGAAACTCGAGAAGCGGCGGATCTGAGTGCACAAAAACCAAAACGATTTCGATGATATCGGATTACGATTTCTACCAATTTTGCAATCTTTTTCCGATCGATGGAAGACCGTATTCATACGCAAAATGAATGACAGGGGAAAGATGTATGTTATCGCGAAAAATTTCACATCTGTAATTTGGTGATATTAACCGAGACATATGGCATATATATCTGTTGACATATAAAAAGAGCCCACATAAATCGCGCCTGATAACGATGACCCGCCCACGTAGTTAATTGTATTCGACGAAATCATAATTTCGACGCATAATTTTACGCTCCTGCCTCGTAATTCGCACGCAAGGCAGATTTATGTAGAATAATCTGCGTCGACGATCCGGAACGTCGATATAATACCCCCGCACTGCATTGGTGATTGATGGCTCATCGTGCGCTCGCGACTGATACCAAGGGGGTGCATAATAACCGGTTCGCGGGACGGCACGGTTATTCCGAAAAATCGGTAAAGATCCGCAAGGACGAACGATAAAATAACGATAAGGAAAAGCGATCGCTGAAATACAGCGGGCATCAGCAGAAACTCAAAAAGATATGATTGCGGGCGATATTTCCACGCTTTCGCTGACGAAATTTATATATTCGCGATAAGAAAACTGGTTTTGGAAGGCTGTTAAAGAGAAGGGCGAGATTTAAGAACGATGAAAGTTACATGTCGATAAAGAAACTAGCTCACGTCTTGTCATCTGCATTTGATGGTTCGCGAATCACCTGTCCCTCTCTGGATAAATTTTTATTACACAAAATTAAGAAATTTTAAAAATAGTCAAAAATTTTTTCTGTTTAATTTTACACTTTGTGGCATCGAACGACGAAGCCGATTGTCAATAGCGATGCTCGATGCAAGAATAAGTGATATAAGCACGAGGAGATAACGCGTACGCGTGCGACGTAAAGATGAAAGGGAAAGATCGAGGAACACTGTAGATTTAATACTTCCGTTCGATATCCTCTATCACGATCGATACTCGGAATCTTTCGTGAAGTTTATTATGGCAACGTGGATGATGGCCGCAAAACCGGTCGTAGCGCGATGAAGAAGAAGATAGAAACGGAGAAGGGATTGAAGATCGGAGGCTGATACATGGTGTAAAGTATATGAAATAAAGGCGCCGGTAAAAACGGCAGATTCGACACGTGCTTCGTACTCCCATTCGTATCTCCGATCGTGATTGGCACTTCGATCTTCTTGCGAAATTTATTATTGCTTCGGGAGCGGAGAACCGGTCTACCGTAAGCGAAATCGACGTGGGAAGAAGATGGGAGGTGAAAACGGACAAGGAAAAGATGAAGAAAGCTGCAGGAGACGTTTGCAAATCAGACGTGTGCTCCATGTTGTCGGTTTCAAGCATGTCAATTGCAGTAATCTAATTCTCTAGAGATAGAAATTAATTTTAAAACACAGATCTAATAGAAAAGTACAACAATTAATACAATTTAAATCTGTCAAAGTCAGCGTAGATCGCTTGAATGTTACTCTATATTAATGACTTAAACTACAGTTCTTTCTACTTGAAATACACAGAATTTCAAAAATAAATAAATAAGAAATATATAGTTATCATGAAAAAAACTAAAAACTCAAGAGATCTTTATTGTGATCGAGCTTTTTTGGGGTTCGCAATCTATGATAATTATATAATTTTAATTGTGTCTTAATTTTGGTGAATTGGCATGGAACCAATCTCTGAAACGAGAGAGATCACAAAGATTGAAAATGGTGGAAAATCTTGACGTGCCGCCAAGGGAAAAGGCAAACCGTGAAAAAAAATGGTAGAAAGAGAAAACATGTACAGGTAAGGGAAGTGGTCGGTTGCCGCCCCATTAATTAACTGCCCCTCTTGACAGCCCTCCGCCCCCGACCGTTCCACCAAGGGCGCAGCCATTCACAGCTTGCTACACTGATCTCTCTCTCTCTCTCTCTCCCTTCTTCTCCTCCACGTACTTCTTCGTTTCATTCTATCGTGTCGCTCTTTTTCCTCTCTCGGACAATTTCTCGAACGTGCGGCTAATTATACCGAGATGCAAAAAGAGACGTAATTACAAATTAACGATTATTATGCGGTATATATGCCATCTTAACTGTGAACGTTGACTCCAACTCGAGCGTAACAGTATATTACATGATGGAAAAATGAATTCAAAATGGTGTAACAAAATTTATAAGTGTGTCCTCTGTCTCTTTTATTTCAAATTTAGATATCACAAAGCAAAGTAAGAGACATACGAATAAAAGAATGAAAGAGTTGGCGAATTACATCTTTAAATTATGTAGATATCAGAAGTTATGAAAAAGATGGCGACTATTTGAGTTTCCAGCAGGTAAAACTCATTCCAAGTTCGTCAAAGAATCAACAATTGAAAAGAAGCGAGCGACTTGCAAATTCAGGCCGACACGCGTTGCAGTTCGATGCATAATGGTTCTGCGAACACTTACATTCTTTATAGATTACATTGTGTTGAAAATATTAATTAAGGTGATCAAACAAAGTTGCCTATTCACCATGGCAATTGCATCAGAACCAGTTAGACAGTTAACGTCAAGGGGAAACAGGTCTGTCAGAAGAGCGAAACTTTGTTGCATACATGAAATGAGGATTATATCCATGTATGCTATCTTCGCCTCCATATATCAATACGATTCGCGACTGTAAGATAATTGGTATCATTTTGTGGCCTTAAAACAGACAGAAATAAGTGCAGCACACTTGAAATATCTTACTATTTTTATCATGGTATTATCTGTAACCGTTGTAATTTATTAACGAGCCATTCTTTACGTTCTCAATTCTCAATTCTAGCTTTAAGGGATCGACGTTATTCATATCGCTCATTTTCCATTCACGATTATGCAAGATTTTGCAGGAAATTGCACAACGAGACTCGTTCCACGCTTATTAACTCGGAAAGGAGAAACAAGTTGCGAACACGAGATAAATAAGACGGTAGAAGATTTAATGCCGTTATATATTTAAGGGATCTCGTCGTCGCGAGCGATCCCACAAAACGCGAACGCAGGCAGGCATGCACCGGCGGGGACCATATCGGCAGGGACGATTACACGCCGTGGAAGCCATTGTTGTCGTCCTATGGAAATTAATTGAATGTATTTGAATAAGCGCGTTGTTCGCCGCTTGTTCCTACTTGCCCACCTACGCCGAACACGCGCGAGCCATAAACCGTGGTCGCGATCAAACCGCTACAGGGCGCTCCAAAGGGCGAGCGAGACTGTACAGTGCGAAATTTGCTCGACCTGAAGGAACAAATGTGTCCTGCTGCTGCATAGCAAGTAGTAAAGTTATATAGCGAAGTCTAATATAGAATTAAACGTTTTAACGTACTTTATTTAGTGCATGCAACCAGATAAAATATTTTTACCGTATTATGGAGTCTCGCGATGCGTCGCGACCGGAAGACCGACGTGAGTCGCGACGCTCGTTCTGAGGAGCACAGAAGCCGCGATTATGGCCTTCGATAAATGTACGACATCGTCGTAAAGCTGGCGGCAGTAAAACGCCCGCAAAGAAAATAAGTCGCGCACAGTCGGCCGCGATTAATTACCGAACCGCAGAGGCGTCATTAAATCTTCTTGAGCCGCGGCAGACTGTCGCGAGCCCAATAAAATAAGAATATTAAAGCCGGATTCGTGGAAACATCGAGAAAAATGCGAACGTCATGTCTCATTGCGTTAACGTACTGTACGCGAAGTCAGAGGTAAGTCTTTTTTTCTTTTCGCTTATTAGGACGACCCAATCCAGATTTTTATCCGCGGCATTCAACAACGATTGTGTCAGGAGTTCAAAGTAAAGAGCAACAGTCATAGAACTATCTAGGGACGATAGGCAATAAATTTGAAATATAATCATCTTACACAAATTCTTCAATCATTAACAATTAAATTTTTTAAATATCTAATAATTTTAAAAATAATAATATTTTAATAATAAAATAATAAGATTTTATGAATAAAACGTAAATAAGTGACATATGACGTACTCAGTTAAATACACCGAATATACTCTCAAGATGAAATGGAGTTAGCAAGTGTTTCCATAGGATTGCTCAGCAAATACGCAAGATCGAATTAAATTAGAAAAGCATTATGTAATTTTGATAAATTTAACTAACTGATATATATTTTGAGCTTCTGTTTGATGAAATTTACAACTTTAGAATAGCTGCCATTCTGAATATGGGCCATAGAAATGCGTTTCTGCACGTGCCTGTAGAGAGTCATTGGATGCATTGGTATCCCTGTATCAATACACACGGCGACAGATATGAGATAGTAAGGGCCGTTGGAAGAGCTGTGCATCTTCTTATACAATGCACAATGGTTGCGTCCCATACATTACACGGTTATTTATTTATTTATTAAATGCGCGCTCGTGTTTCGTGCTGCTAACAAGGCTCGCGGATTAAGTTCCTTTGACTACTGGTAGCGCGACTCGAGACAAAACGGTGTGCAATCCTCCGAAGATTGTACTCATCTAAATTTGTGAATGAAAGTCGAAACGTATCTTCAGATTATTTACCATCATTTGACCCTACAGCCAATAAATCCACATTTTTTTAGTTCAATACTTTTGAGTTGTTCACATCCTCCAATCTTATATATCTTTAATTAGAAACTTTTTTCTTTCTTTCACGTTTTTTCAGATTCTTCTCTTCTTATCTATTTTTAATGATTCTCAGAGTTAATCGAGAATATGACTTGTGCTCTGTCTCTTTATTTTATCGCAAGGTACAGTATTATGAAACGGTAATTTTAGCCTTTTGTCGCGCACGTTAAAGAAGGCAATAAGTTGATAAGTTATACGGAGTTGACGTGCGCGACGAAGAAACGCGGAGGAGAGGAAAAAAGGAGAAGCAGGAGAATCGGGGCCCGCGGGGGAAGACCAGGCGATGACGATCCTTTCCCACGTCGGTCATCGCCGACCTCAAACTGGTCATCGGATCCTTACTCGAATGAGCGAATGAAGGAAGTGGTCGACAAGATCACTTTACAGCGCTGATACATATTTCGTAAAACTCTCTTCTTCGCGCAACGAATTTCTCTGACAATTGTAACCAATCGACTTGACGAATGTGATAATTCTTAGATAAGTAAGAATAAAGACACGTTCGGCGTATAATAAAACTCCAGCTATCGATTAAGCCTATTGAAAGTTTCGGTCCAGACGTTATTGAGATGCGATAATGTAAGGTACTCTTAACTAGACGGCTCGTTGCCTGCTCGGCGTGAGATACGATCGTATCTCTTGATGCGAATGCGATCGTCGGCCATTTTTACGATTGGCGCTTCGACGTAATCGAGCGATGAAGTCGTCCTCGCGGTCAGTACCGTCGGGGTGCGACGTCACACACATGACGATGACGGTATTGCGAGGCACTCGGCGCGCGGAGTAAGTCCGCCATAAGGACGAGCAACGCCATGACGTTCTTTTGACCCGTTTGACCCCATGCACACTTCTCACGATGCATTATGGCGGCCGCTTGGAAGGCCCTCGGCCCTTCCTTCATCCTTTCCCCGTTGAAACTCGGTGGACCAACCAGATTACGTCTTTCTCTCTCTTCCTTACTCATTGCTTTTCTCCTCTCCTCACCCTTTTCCCTCTTTCTATCTCACTCTTTCTCTCACCCGCTCTATCTTTCTCTCTTTCTTCGGCTGTCCTCTCTCCGCCGTTTCGCTCTTACTCTATCTCTTTTTCTCCCTCCCTCTCCTTGTCCTTCTTGTTGTTGCCGCATTATCCCACACATAATCGAACACGCCGCGCGCGAGAAAGAAAGACGCCACGGCTTTCGCTCCTTACTGTTCCTTTGCTGCTTGTACATGGTCCCAGTCTGCGGTTTGCAGATTCTTAAGTATCGTTCACAGGAAAGTTTGAAAAAAATCCTACTAAAATCACTCTCATCGACATTTTCATCATCATTAAAGCTTGCTAAAGCGCAAGAGAGATTCGATCGGCGACGTCGTAGTTAAAATTCTAATTATCTTAAGATTTTATCTTTTCGTTAATTCTATGCCAGTGATATTCATCCGAATTAAATTGTATAACGCAATCTAGTTCGAGTATGTCTATATTCTCTCTCGCAAGTAGCGCGCGGAAGGATATTCTAAACTTTTAAAGCGTAGGCGAAGCCTGATGACACATTCTGTTAACGGGTTCCGCCCTGAACGCTGTATGCGTCGTGACGGATTAATCTCGATGAGTTCCATTAGAACAGCAAGGTGATAATAATGATGATGATGATAATAATGATGATGATAGCCGAGTAGAATAGAAACACCGGAATACGCTGCAACAGCCAAAGCTATTTCCTTTGAAAGGTCGCACCTCGGCAGATGAGTCCGTATAACTGGTTCTATACGCGATATAAAATTGTTCCGATATTATAATGGGCCTTTAATTAGGATTCGTCGGCTTCAAGGAGGCATTGGGATAACTCATACTTTTCTCAATGATATTCTTTGCCAATTGCCCTTTATATTAATTTTATTCAATAAAAAAGTAAGACCACGTATCCTAGATATCATTAAAAAAAAAACGGACAAAGGAGTAGCAATGACCCGCAAAAGGAATTAACGGCTAATCATAAAGATTTTGGAAAACGTAATCATCCGTTTTGAAAAGTCTTGGTCATTTCGCGTCGTTGACTGGATCAAGAAGACGAGGAGGGGAACATAAGAAAATCGAGAGAAGGGAGAGCGATTTGTCGCTGTAAAGGCATGAACGATCGCATCGGGGTTAACGGAGGTAACCTCGACGTCTGGACGCGCGGGAAACAAATGCTCGTGGATTTACGAGGTTATGCCTGTGCGAAGATAACGGCGCGCGAGAGGCCGGGTAGCCCCCTCGAAAGGAACGTTAAGGCAGCGCTAATCCTGCGCTCACATTAGTAAAACCCGCCACGGACAGCCGGCAATAAGTAACATCGGACACGCAGAGGATATACTATACGGTTGCGTATCGCGGTTGCGAAAGTTCGAGCATATTTATGTTTATCGATCACAGACTTTTTCGTCTCGGAAATCTAATTGTAAAAGAAATAAAGAGAGAGACAGAGAGAGAAGAAATGAGGAAGAGAAAGATCGGAGACATGATGCTCCAGTTATTGCTGCTTATTTAAGACATTTAGTAAAATTTAAATACATTTTAAGGAGCTACATATTTGTACAATATATACATGTACGTATTGAAAAGTTGCGTTGCCAATAACTCGAAACATATTGCGACAACGAAGCCAGCTGCGCGTAAATCGTTGCTATTGTCCGCCAGCAAATAGACGCCTATTCGTTGGCTCGGCCAATAAATAAATTCTCAGGACGTGCGATCATTTGTAGTGAACGCGCGTCGTAAATTTTTGCGGGGGCCGCGGGATATTTAACCGGTATCAGCATGATGAATGCTTAATTTTCCCGGGCGCCATTTTTTCGTTGCTGGCAAGTGAATTATTATTCGAACTCGCGCGCGTGTGTGGGTTGATCTCCGCGCGAGAGCTCTGTAATCAGCGCTCTTTTTTTTCCTCGACCGACACGTTCGTAGGATAATGTCGTACGGGAAAGCGAAGCGGGTCTGTTTATCGCTTTCCAACAACGCCGATTATCGCGTTAACCAATTGATTACAGTGACACGCGATTGATTTTCAAATAAAGGGAAGGAAAAGATATATGAACAAATCCCGTAGTAGTTTCATTTATAGTTGATGCGTCTGTCAAATAGACCTGCCCGAGAATGCATTATGGTGCTTCTAAAGTCATTGCCTCTTCCAAAACCAAGTTCTTAAAAAATGCCGCGAGTTAAAGGAAATTCATCGTTAGAGAAAACGATTATTTGTAGGTGCGTGCGTACTAGATTTTCAACATCGTTCTGCATTGTTCGTAATTTCTATGAATGCTGTAAGATCAGAGCGCATAAGATCTCTCGCGGAGCGGAATCGGCATACACGGTGAATGATCGAGGTAAGTTGCGATCGCGCGCAGCTCGTGAATCCGATCCTGCGAGCTTCGCGAGCATTCGGAGCGTATCACGTGCCGCCACGTGCGCTTATCGGATTACCCGGTTGATCATCGACCGTCATTGGACACCGGCTGCAAGTCACTGCAAGCGGCTCGGGACTCGTACTCTATATGCGCTACGGCACTTACTGCAATCGTCTCGATCTCATCGTGATAGTCATTCGCGACTATTCTGAATCGGAGATTATACGGGGGTCGCAAACGCGCGCAATTTAGCATTCGACCTTATCACGTGTTAGTTTCTTACGCGACTTCCATGAAACGACAACTTACGAGAACAACAATCGCTTCTGATATCGCTTATCAAAGTTAACTCGTCTCCAATTCCGTCGTTTTACAATTGATAAACTCATTTCGCTAATCGCTAATAAAGATGATGAACATTATAAAACGTTGCAGAAGGAAAGAGTTCGAAGAGAGAAAGAGGCAGGAAGGAGAAGGAGGTCGATCGGACGGAATCGGGGGGGAAGGGAGTCTCGTGTGGGATAGAACGACGGTCAGGCGGGGAGCGAGGACAGCGGGATGGAGGAACGAGAAGCGCGGCTATTAGGTTTATTTGCCGTAATTGGGGGAGCTTTAACGCGCTAAACCAAACACCGGTTATGGCCGCCATAAAACTACCCACAATCACTTAGAGCTGGCGCGCGGTACGCGCTTTTTCTCCCTATTTATTCCGCGCGACCGGCCGCTGCTAGTCGCCGCGCGCGATCACGAGGATGAGCAGCGGCAGGACGAAGCGGACGGACCGACGGACGGACCGGAGGACGAGTTACCGGCGATTTGTTATTCCCCGGCTCGAGTCTGACTACCCTCGGCTTCTTGCGCGCACCTTTTATTGCCGCTTAGCGCAATTTTCAATTCTGCGATCCGCCACTCTTAAAAACGACGTTGACTTCGGATTATCCGAATATGAACTGAATTTATTAAATTTTTTTTCAAGTATTGATTCGTCTACCTTATCCAAGGATATACGGACTTTCTGCTTGTTATAACGTCGGTTATAACTTTCGCAAACGAAGCTCAAGATATCACAACCATATCTAGTAATTATAGACATAAAACATAAATTTATTATTGTCTTTTCCGTTAATTGATCGAGTGTAATTATCGCAATTATGTATATAACATTTTCAAAAAAGGTAAGAGCAAAGGTTCTAATCAGAGCACTTGTTGCAGCTGAAAATATCATTATAAATTTATGGTAAATTATTCAGAAATCTCACGTCTTGCTGCTTATATAAATGACAAAAATTAATTTAGCCGAGGTGGTAAGAAAATCTCTGATTATACGTAGCCATTAATCATCGTAGCAAATAACTGCTATGCTTTTCGAAAGCAAATATCTTACTTCATTCATGCTTGAAGCGTTTTAACATATGAGTCATTATTTACGAACAAGCAAAAAGAAAATCCATTGTCTCTCCTAACATTGTCAGACTTTCACCCTTTTACATTCTCATTGCGGAAAAGCGTATTTCCACATTTCGAGATGCATATATATGAAATGTGACGTTAACGGGCACGTGAGCTGCCGACGGATCGCGGCTCGGTTTTAGAGACATCGATGCCCGGACAAGTCCGAAAACGTATCGGATTAACATTGTCAGATGAGATGTTGGATAAATATAATCATTGAACCAGCATTAGATGAACGTAAAGTTCATCAATCTTCTTCGTAAAAAAATTATCGCTCTTTTGCAATCAAGTTAAAAAAAATTACGTCAAACAGAAAGTGCTACCAATATTTATGAACCTTTATAGGAGAATATATCATTCTATTGGACCAACTTCTTATATCCAACAGTTTTTATTTGTGACTTTTGAACTTTTGAGTATCTAAGGACCGGATTTTCGGTCAATTCCCATTAACTTTTCAAAAAGCAATTTTCAGCTTTTTAAGAAATATTGGCACAAAGGATCGTCTCTTCGGACAAAGATCAGCGCTCCGAGACTATTGTCACCTGTATAGTGTGCTTCAAAAGCACAGCATGTACCACCTGACAGAAAAAGAAAATAACGGCAGTGGCAGCAGTTATATCTTGCGGTAATGTTTGAACGAGTGAAAATACCGCGACGTTGATAGATTCGATGTCGGTCCTTGTGTTCTTTCAGCGGCGTGCCGGTAAAAGGCGGTCCTTCTTTGCGAAATTCGGGTAAATACGAGCCCAGGAAAGTCTACTCTTCGTATTTCCACCTCGGCTGTTAGTTTACACAGAGCAACAACCGGTCCGGCGCTGCGCGGCGCGCAGTGGTGCCTGAAAATGGACCCCAGGACCAAGCTTGTAAAGAGCACGAACGAACATTCACGACGAAAATGAACAAACATAATGAGCTCTTTCCTTTTGGCATAATGACAAAAGATATGTATTTGTAGATCAATCTTCTTTTGACATACGGCGCCATGAAAAGCAAGTTGTACGCGTTCTCTGCTTGGTCGGAATCCAGCCCCGTTCAATTATTTTTAGTCACATCCGATATACTGATATGAGAAACGTTGTGTTAAAATAATTAGTATTAGTGCTAAACTTTTGGATCCATA
Organism: Temnothorax longispinosus; assembly: GCF_030848805.1. Lineage (NCBI taxonomy): Eukaryota > Metazoa > Arthropoda > Insecta > Hymenoptera > Formicidae > Temnothorax > Temnothorax longispinosus. The sequence continues at coordinate 1,330,531 of NC_092358.1, read as the reverse complement.
TCTACGTGTATATGTATATCTCTCATCATTTTCTTTTATTCGTATGTTGCACAACACAACGCGGAATGCGAGAATTAACGGATAAATTGTGTTTATAATGCCCGAAAATCACTCGAATTCGAAATGTTTTACGTTCTTCTTGTTTATCAGCTTTCCTTGCTTCGTTGCTTTATACAAATCGGACACATTAAATTGCAAATATTACATGTAAAATACAGGAATGTGATGTTAGGCATAATTATGCATGGTAAGAATATTATCAAAAATACTTTAAAAGATTATTAATACACTCGAACACAAAATGTCTTTCGACGCACGAAAGATATTTTGTTGCATTTGACAATTGCTTTCTAGAGAGTCTGTTATCTGCCACGTTCTCATCGTGATTCTCCTCATTAGCTAACAATTTAAGATTATATCGGTCTATATATTAAGATTATATCGGTATTTGGACATTTTCTGGATAAGCTTTTAAGAATTCAGGTTTTGTCCGCTTAAGCACCACTGTCCGCGGCGCCGAGGCTGCCTTTTGTGTGACGCGGCGATGTCGACTTACAAATTGGAATACAACGGAGCGGGAGTTAGGAGAATCGTTTCACGCTTCGCGGGGGCGCCAAGTGGAAGGCAAACACCGATAAAAAATGCATGAATAAAGCACTAATGGAGCCTCCATGGAAGAGAAATAAACCTCGAATAGTCTCTTCGCTTCTTAAAGGTGATGACGGGCAAGCGATCGGACGGTCCTATTCTCGCATTCGGTTCCCACAGCATCGCGGATGATTTTTAAGTCTCAAGTGTTAAATTTACATGAGAAAGATCGTTTCACAAAGATCATCTAATTAATCGTCATTAATCTGATGTTCCACTATTTTGTCTTCGTCTCTATTATATAAATTCCCTAGGGAAACGAGCCCCGATGACACTGAGAAAATATGATTACTTCGAAATTGACAGCGAGGAAGAATCGTGCGATGTAACAGTATCGTACATAAACTATCGATCTTATCCGTATGAAGCGAATATGATCGAATATGATCGAGCCGCTTATCACGCCGGCTAGCATTTCGCGTGAATCACCTGCTGACGTTTTAACGACGTGCAGTAGCCAGTTTGTCATACGGACTACAGTACGGTGACACGCATTAAAGTAATAACACACGTTACTGTGCGCGCCGTTCATGGAAGAGACAGTCGATCGATATATATTGGAAATTATCGAGGTACTTAAACGTATTTACTGTTATACAGACTACGAGATTACCGAGAATATGTGCGCCTTTAAGGTGTTAAATATCACATGTAAAAATAATCGATATTTCCTTTCTCATTTTTAAAAAAATAATGCAAACTCTTGGGAAAATTTGTACGAGCACTGATATTAGCGATGTATGTAAAGTAATCTCTGATTGCATTTTTCCTGGGATTTCTGATTATCATGCTTCACCATCTTGCACCCAGGCAAAGGACGAGGAAGCGAGAAACCCGACGATCTCGATAGTGTCACGTCCGATTGTCGCTTTAATTAATATGAGACCAAACGCGACCATGATCGACCGATCGATTGGACGTGTGATATCCCCCGCAAATACGGTGTCATTTCGTACTATGATTCACCGGTGCGTCGACTGCTTCAAGGACGACCGTCTTTATCACAACTTGAAGCAGAGCTGTTAGTTTTATCATCGGCGACATTACCGTTACAATTTAAAAATGTTCCCTAACAAATAACGAAGCCTCAGAATCGAATTGCATCGTTTAAAAAAAGCGCAGTCTGAAGTACGTTTTTGTTATAAGAATATGTGATAGGTTTAATGACCGTGTGACTGTGAGAGTTATCGTTTCGTATAATTGATCTAAGGAAGTGCTTTAGCGTTATTGTTTGTATAACGTCACGTTTCTTGGCAAGAAACTCCCTTAGTCAGTTGTAGTCATAGCATGATGGTTACTCGAGACAGTCGCTTTCCCAAAAGCCTGACTGGCCGCCTAACGAAATAAGGTAATAATGTGTTTTCTTTCAAGAAAAATTTAACGGCCCTCCCTTATATAAATGTTATAAGTTAGAATTATCAACGCAAATCTTCGTGATGGTAGTTCGGTTCCATTTGCAGTTATGATACTTATAAATATTGGAATTTTTAAATAAATATTTCCTAAAGATATCTGTCGCATATTAGAGAATAAGTCTTGGAATAAGTACTTAAAAGTGCAAGTAAATGAAGACAATACATTTATTTTAATAAATCATTATGTGATTTTATTCTAATTTCATCACGACTTATCTCAAGTCAAAATCTCAATTACCTTAGTACATCGATAAAATATAAAATAAAAAATCATTCTAAATTATAATATAATTTTTTATACAGTTAAAAAGAATAATTTGCATACGATTTACGGAAACGAAACGGTAGAAATTTTTTATATATTTTATTTTTATCAGAAATTGATGCTTTATTCTTCATTTATTCGCACTTTTATTGATCTCTGAAAAGAAAAGCGCGCGCGTTCACCTGTGTCATGAGACGATCGGCGCCGGTGCCTTCCTCGTCCTTAAAAATGATGTCCGTGTTGTAATTGGGTACCAGGTCTCGGAACTTAGCGTCATTTCTCCTCACCTCTCCCTCGCGAAGCCCGCTTGCCGGTAAGGAGAATTCGCTGACATTTGGCACATGCTGTTTGAACACCAGAGGGGTAAGTTTTCTCAGATTCGGCCGTCGGCCGGCGCCTCTGCCGGGTCCGCATGCCAGGGCAAGGCCACCGTTATCGAGTACGGGCAGCCAGAAGCTAAGAATCAACATGAGAACCTGGAAGAGCGAGGCGCGTGTGCCTACGCGACTCCCAATGGCACAGTGGTGGGTTGCCTGGAGGCCGCGGCGACGATGATGATGGTGCACCATAATCGCGTGCCTCTGCCTCGAGGTCGACCTTGCGCGGTCACTGCTCTCGTCGTCTCCAGAACGGCTGGCAGAACGACGACGACGACGACGGCGGCGGCAGGAACGATGTCGAGGGTGACAATCCGCTTGACGTTCTGCTACCGATTCTTCTTCTTCGCCTCTTGCCACTGACCTCACTCACGGTTAACCATAACCAGAGCATCACACACCCCCCGTGCACGCACTCTTACCACCGATGTGATCCCCGTAGTTGCGTTGATAAACTCCGCGCGCGACCGATCAGCGAATTAACGCGAGGCTACAAACCTTTCGAAAGATCGTTAAAGATTATTCTTTTTCTTTTGTAAATACCGAAAGGAGCCGACATACGATCACCACTTCGGAATATTATCAAGTCGTGGCACCAAGTCGGAGGGTCTACGAAGACGAATCTCTCTACATCGTAGACGTCGTCGGATTCGATCGGAAATTTATTCTAAAGCGACTGTTTCCTCGACTGATCGACGTTCTCCCTATCAGTACCGGGCCTTTTAAATTCTCGTCGGCACGCGCCAACACTCCCGCCTTTCCGGAGCGGAACCTTCTGCGATTTTCGTTGGAGAGGAGGTACGTGCGAGTCGACTCACTTGACTGAACTCGGACGAACGACGTCCGGAAGCTAGCGCACGTTTTCCGGACGAGCCGGTGGTGGGAAATGCAGGATGGGTTTCGGTGGGTACTCCTGCGTTGTTTCTTTGGTTTGACCAGGTCCAGGAGAGTACCCCTCTTCCTGCCCCCACCTCGCGGCAAACGGCCGGCGAGACCACCGCCGCTGGCTGCTGCTAGCTGCTGGTCCCCGTGAGGCTTTCGTGGCCTCCAAAGGTGGTGGTGGATGATCTCGCCCCTCCACCTAGGGCCTCCCGGTACGCGTGACTGACGTCACGAGGCCCGCTGTACCTCTATTGGCCGGGGCGGGGCGTTCACCAGGTAAACGAAGACAGGTGCACATGCCGGGAGGGAGAAAGAAAAAGAGGGAGAGAGAAAGAGAGAAAGAGTTAGAGAGTGCGAGAAAGGAGGAGAGAAAAAAGATAAAGAGAATGAGAGAAAGGAAGAGAAAGAAGATAATCTTCCAGCTTTTTTCTTCCTCAGCTAGACGCGATCAGTCTCTCATTCTTTCCTACTCTTCTCTCTTCTCTCTCCCTCTCTCTCTCTCTTGCCACTTTTTCGCCAACTATTTCTTCGTTATTCATCATCCGCCCGTCTCTTCTTCTTCGATTATCTTTCTCTTTTCGACGTTTCTCGTCCATCCCACTATCGTCGATTGGATTACACTTCTTCTTCGTCGTGCCGTCTTACCTCGTTACTCCGTTCTTCTCTTCATCGGAGTGCGTCGGTTTCTTTCCGCCTATCGCGCTCTCTTTTTTAGCTCGGTTTAGACTTTCCACTATGTAAGGCCTTCCGACATTATGTTACATATAGGATTCGTTGTCAAGTTCTCAATGATTTTCTACCCTCAAGGGACGCATTAGAAATGTGATAAAAGTGACGCGTGAGGTGTAGGAAGCTTGCGAAAATGACCTTGACGGATACTTGGAACGCCGTAGGATTCCGTTCTTCGTACTCTTCATCTTCTACTTCTTCTTCAATTTCTTCCTCTTCGCTCACACTCGACTCTTCACGTTTCTTTTTCTACCATTAGTACTCGTGGCTCACTTCGACGTAATTTCGCAATTCCTTCCCGCATCCTGTGAGATTTTCACGAAAGGACTTCAAAACTGGTATTTAAATAGCGTGACTTTCGACGATTATTGTATTACACGTAGACTAAATAATATGGACGCGTGTGAATGATAATTAGCAATTATTATTTACTGTAGTGTTGTCTTTTTAGTGGTTTCTTTTTATTGTTAATTGATAAATGACCGTGTAAATTGGCACAAGTCGCTCGTTATCATTTCGAGCACCTTCACGCTTCACGAGATATCGTGAAAAAAATCTGCACGTGAATCATTCCGATTACAGATGTGCGCGTGTTGCACGATCATTGATCATCGTCATCGTTCGATCCGTTTGCGAGAAACGCAATATGGTATTTGCAGGTCGGAGGACCGATTATGCGAGCCAAATACCGTTGATCGACATTATAAGCGGCGGAGTGTATCGCGCGAGTAAAATATACGAGACCGGGCACGGCTACACGGCAACTGATATGAAAGTCTAAGTCTACCTCACGGAGGGTAGAGAACAAGCAGAGAAGGGGGATACGGCAAAGAGTTCAGTTTACTGATAATAAACATCTTTCCCGAATACACAGACGGTGCGGACTGGCCTGTCCGCATTTACACAACGTCGTGCCGAAACGTGCCCGCGGCATTTCTGGCGATAACTACAACCGCGATAACTACTATTGCGTTAGAAAGCAAAGCTCTTCGTCCGGTCGGGAAATAATATTTCCTAATTCTTGACACTAATCGTATAAACATTTTGCTCATTTATTCGTACGATTTCGCAGAAAGGAATGAAACGAGAAAGTAAATTGATGATATGTAAGTTTCGTTTAATATAACGACGCTTAATTGAATTCATAAAATTATAAAAATACTTTTTAAATAAAAATATTTATTGTATTTCTCTGACCGTGCAGGTCTAATAATCGTACAAATTGTAACTAGATTACTTTAATTAAATACTTGTTCGCACTTGTTAATGTAAGTGTTAGTGTTTGACCTGAACGCACCGTAATCATTTATAATGCGATGATTAGTAATCTACGAATAAGGCTTCGCAAAATAAAAATCAATTTTCAAATTTATCAACAAATATACTACGTAGACAGATAAAAATAGTAAGATTTTTTTTCAGATGTGTCTAGGAAAATTTATAGAACAGCAGTTCGCAACACCTATTACTCGCAAATGTTTTAGATAAAATTGAAAATACTTTTAGAAGCAAGAAAGTAATGATTAGCAAAGACAGGCCTGTGATGTTCGCTGGAAACTATTCCGGCGATCGGATGGAATCCAAATTTCCATACATACGGGTTCCAACATTGTAGTGCCGCGAACTTGATTTTCCGTGAATTTTCCTCATCCCGGCGCATCCGGAAACACAATGGCCGAATTACGAGCCGTATGCATCGCCCTACGCGGAAAGGGGGAGAATTACGGCCCAATGAAAGTATAAAATGTCGCTCGTTAACGGAGCCAATGCCAGAAATCGCTGAAACTTGCCGGCAATAAAAGGTAACGAGTATTCGCGGGCTGTAAACATCCGTGGAACGCTACTCCGGAACATTTCATAATCCTGTTACGAGGCACTTTGACTTTCGTGGCCAGCCGCGGCGTGTGTGCCCGTGTACGTACGTGTGGTGCGCGCGCGGGGATTGAAAATAAAATTCTGCTATCGAGAGAGGTGCAAGTAACGGCGCGGCGTTGCCGTGCCGTGTAAGATTGTTGCATCGTGAGAAAATATAAAGGAGGAGAGAGAATATTGTCGGTGTGATCCTGTGCACGAAGCGCGATTAAAATTTCTTCTGTCGCGTTAGACGGTCTTTTCGTGACACTTGACTCCGGCTGAGTTATGAGGCCGACGAAAATAACATGCTATCGATCGGTTTTATCACATCAAAATGGTATCTACCTATTATATCTAACAGCCTCGATTACGTACGATTCTTATCGGATTCTTACGGATACTGATACTGCAATGCAACGTCTTAATATCTGTGACATATATCACAGGGTATGTCCCCTATCGTAAAAAGTATTTTCGCATTCACATTCCTAATCAAACTCATAATCGCAATAGCACACAATAATGATCTTCATTGACGTCCCAACTAAAAAAAATTAAGGTGCAGGCTGAAAGTTTTTTTTTTATCCTGCAAAAATTTCTGTCGGCAAGACGAGAGCGGTCCACGATGCGTCGCGTCGCGAACGTATGAGCTCAGCTGTCTCTTTTTCGAGGTAACACGATATCCTGGAGGAACCTAATGTCGAGCAAGCAGAGGTAACACCGGCCGAACGACGGTCCGAGTGGGCCTTTCGTGTAATGGACGGCTCAAATATTTATCATCGGGCGCGTAATTTAAGGTGCGTTTAGCAAACGGAAGACGACGCGAGGAAAAACAAACAGGACAGGGGCGGCGTGGCATAGCCGGCGAGAAGGAGAGAACGGAGCGGCGCGGCGGCGAGCGGCGAACGAGGAGGAGGAAAGAGGTGGTGGTGGGATTGAAGAAGGAAGAGGACGATGAGCGGAGATGCTGAGGGGGGTCAACAACGATAAGCAGGAGCGAGAGGGCGCCGAGGGCGAGAGAGGCGGAAAGAGTAGCTCAAAGGGGCCGCCGCGGGGTCCAGAGGGCCTTGTGAGAAGGCGCAAACCCCAATAATAGCACCAGAATTTATATACCTGCACGAACTCGGTGGAGAACGGTCCCGCGGCTGGAAGGGTCCGCCGACCCAGGGACGGCTCATTGGACAATGCTCTGGCGCTCCTGGACAATACTTTCGGCGATGTTTCGCGGGTCCGTTTTGAATCTCGGCATTCGGTAACTTCGAATGTCAAGCTACGTGAAACCGGACGATGCGTTTATAAATTTAATAATCGGAGGATTTATGACTCTTTGAAAAGAAAAGAGATCGTTTGAAAGGAACATGTACTTTCGACGAAAGTCCTGATCCGCGCTTCGCGTAAGGCAGTCCTGCGGGAACGCGCAACTTTGATTTCAGGTGTGCACGTTTCTCAAAGCCGAGCGGCCCTGGGTTTCGCCATCGTCTAGCATCCTCTAGATAGAGGAGGAAGCCGAGAAACGGAATGAAGGAGAGAGTATAGAGGCAGCAGTTCGTGGCAGCCTGGAGAGCGAACCATCCATCACGGATGGCTCAAAGCCGTATCTTCTAGTGACCGGTACCCGCCAGTACTGGATGCCGCAGCGTGGCCAAATATTGTGAAAGGTCCAGAAAAGGCAGGAACGTGAAATAAATTTGCTGCGCCGATGTGAGAGGGAGGACGGCAGGGTGGAGGGTGGAAGGCGGAGGGAAGAAGAGAGAAAGAGAGAGAAAGGGAGAGGAGAGAAGCGGTAGAAAAAAGCGAGAACATTGGTCTCCCTCCCTTCTAGTCAGCTCGAAACGTTGCGTCTTGTACTTGTGCGTGTCGAGATGGAGAGAGGAAGAAGGCTCTTTAACCACTGTCGGCTCTTTGAACCCTGCCGATCTCTCTCGCGCGGTTCTCTCTCTTTTTCTCTCCCTTCCTTCTCTCTCATCTTTTCGTGCCGCGTCTGCTCAGCGCGCTATCATTTTCCTTCTCTTTTAATCTTTTTGTCTTCAATATCTGCTTCATATACAAGCCAAATTTTCACAAATCGTGAGGTATCATTTACATTTCGCACGTAAGAATACATTGTTTTAGCCAATTATTGTCTTGTTCTCATCAGCTCGATCGTATCAAGCAACTTCTTTCGTTTTCTTCTTCACTGAGAAACCCACGTCGGGTTTTTGCATAAACCGTCTGTCTGGCATACATTCGCTGATGAAGGGAATCTGTATCCTCCGTGGGTGATAGCTCTCGTCTAATGATTGAATCTTCACAGTACATTATAACGTGAAGCGGAGCAGTGCTTTTTACACGCATGTTTTTTCGGACACGGTATTCTAACTCGATAGCTATAGCCTTACAATGTGCCTTCGTCGTAACTTTATAGTTTACGTCATGAGACACCGAGACAGGCCATTTTGCCGCAAGAAATGGCAAAATCATGGAGGGACAGGTTGATCGCGCGGAGAATTCGTGAGGAGCAAATTGTCACCGAATATCAGCTTTGACATCCGGTATCGCCGATGATTCTAAAGCCTGACTCTTAAAGAAAACACGATCTTGCATCCTCGAAGCCGCTATTCTCTCTCGGCGTTCCGCGCTGACGCTTGTTAACGCAGCAGCACCTTGACCGTGCTCTCAGCCCATAATTTTCTCCGCGAACGTCACGGATCCTCTCTCGTTGGTGGATTAATAATCTAGAGTGGTCTCTCTCTCCCTCTCTCGCGCGCGCAGAGAGCGAAAAAACGATACGACGACGTGAGGGCAGCGCTAGAACGAGGGGCCGATAGGAGGACGAGCGGGAGAAAGAGGTGAAGGAAGAGAAAGAAAGCTGGATGGAACGGGGAACGGAGAGAGAAGAAAACGTGGAAGGGTACACACAGCGATCGTAGCTCGTAAGTTAGCACGTGGTCGAGTCAAACCGTGCGAAGGAAACCGAGAAGCGGGAAAGGAGAGGTGGAACGAGTCAAGCGGGCTCACTACCTCATCTCGCTTCTTCAACCACTGACGTAGATGGAATTCTAAGTAGCCCTCGTGTCGACGCGATCTCAGGAAGCCTTGCCGTAGACATTATCGGCTGATTGCGATAATTCACGATAAGTAACCGGGGAGAAGACTGAATAACGTGAGATCTCTAGATCTAAGGTCTATCTTTCTGTTGCTCGTATTTCTTTCAAATTACGATTTAAATACCACTGGCTTTATCTATAGTTTTATCAACCTATGATGTCTTTCATCGTTGATCTTTTAGCTCCTGATGAAACGGATTGATCACGTTTCTTTGTAAATTTACGTTTAGATTACATTACATTCATCATAATCCGTTATAAAAGATATTGCGTACTCAATGCGTCTACTGATCGTAATAGATTTCGTGGTAGTGGTCGCAGTGTTCTCTACGTCCCTCAATACTCGCGCCACTGTCAGCGTCTCCCGCTCTTCTCTTCTTCGGAACCACCTCATCTTCGCAGCCCGGGCCGAGCTAAGAGACGGCACGGACGGTGAAGGCAATGGGCTGAACAGAGAAGAGACGAAGAGGAAGCGAGAGAAAGAGGGAGAGAAAGAGTGGCGCGCACGTAGCCGACTCAGGGAGCGAGCATCAAGAAGAGTAGTGAACAGAAGGGACGAGCGGAATGGAGTAAGGGGTAGAGACGGGAAGAGAGCAAGAGCCCGAAGGACCACACAGGACGCGGCACGCGCGCGCTCTACCGGGTGGGCCAGCACACGTCGGCTTCGGGGATCTTCGCGCTACCTCGACCGAGCTCGTGCGTCCTCGGTCGGGCCCCGTGGTCGGATTGCGCCGAGGCCACACAGATCGCGCACGCGCGAACGCTTCCTGGGTGGCATTCGCCTGCCGGCCGGCAGGCCGAGCATAAGGTACTTCTCTTCGTTTCACCGTGGGCCGTACAACCTGTTAGTATCGTGCCGTCCACGCATTATGCCTCTCATTCTCCTCGTCTTTCACAGCACGTCCACCGCCAGGCCCTCTCCTACTCTCTGTTTCTTCTCACCTTCCTTTTCTCGCAGCCCGTCGGCGGAGCCCGTGAGCCCCTCCCGTCTCAGTTCTACCGGCATCACGAGCTTCTAATAAGATTCCAATTTGTCAATTAGGGGGAGGACGGGCCCCTGACGCGCATCTCCCGCTACCTTGACGGGCATTCCTCTCCTGTTCTTCTCTCTCCCTTTCCACGTTGGCACCTACCTGCATTAGCAATGCGCAATCACGACGCTTTACACAGCTGTCGCGTCAAGGTGCGCTCCATCTTTTTATCTTTACACACCATCACGCATATCACTAGTTTCATAGGTGGAAGAAAACTCGCTTTAGCGATATTGATATACTAAATATATACACCTACGAATTTCGTGACGCGAGGATTACCGAAAGTTGAACAGCCAAATATACCGCGATTTACAGAATGATCCTCGCGCGCAAGCGATCGTTACAACGTGCATCACGCATTTTTATGTACTCGTTGGACATAATGAGATGTAACGAGCTTTGACGCTCCGGGAAGTCCGAAGATTCTCACGACGTAAGCCACCCGCTGAGACTCGTTGTCTCGTCAATATCGCGCCATAGCTTCTCCAGCATCGATTTCTTAACACGTCGAGTATCAGACTGTTTTATACAGCATGTTCATACGTTGAATTATAAATAATTCTATATCTTAAATTATAAGACAAATTAATAAAACTTCAACAATGTCCAAAAACAACAATTTCCAAAAACATTCGTGCACGTTTCCTATTAAATATGCATAAATTTAAAAAAACTTTTGACGATTAATATTGTCGGGCAGCAATAAAAGTATTTAGCGTCAAACCGATTACATTGGCTCATAAACTTTTGATATTATTTGCTTCAAACACCCACCAGTAATATTTTGACGCAAACAATCTTATGATGCATCTAAAAAGTTCATTAGCGTTTTCGTTTTTCTTTTTTTTCTAGACGGTGCCGAACTAGGAACGTAGCCGGTGCCCACGTGGGTCAATCCTCGCGTACGTGGGTCCTGGCGACGTGGGGCCCCTCCTAGCCTGCGGGCGGACTATAAAGTTTCATTTCTGCCGGGCGAATGTCTTCGAATTAGCAATAAAGCAGCGATTCTCTCCCCCTTCGCAACGGACAACGAGACCGCGCCGCGGCGTTGGCCCTTTCTCGTTTTTTGTTTACTCACCAACGAACTGGTTTTGCGGTATACACCGTCCGTTCTTCTCTTCGTCTTCGTCGCCCTCCTGCACGCCATTCTCTCCCGCCGTCTCAGGGAAGCCCAGAGTTATTTCGGGGTACGCAAATACACCCGGCCCGTATGCGAGGGGTGCCAACGAGCAGCCGTGGAGGCCAGCACGCGTAATATCATCGACAAAAGTCAGCGTGATGCAAAATTCCGAGTTTATCCGTTTATTGATAATTCGCGAAAATTCGAAAAAAAAAGTGTATCAAATTTTGCGCCTAGGGCCAACAATTTTTGGGCATTATTAAAGGATTCGCGGCTGTACTACTTCGCTATACGAGATTCTTTAAGCGACCGACTCTCTCTTTCCGCCGGAGGTTCCGTAAGATCCATATCGTACAGTACCGCGAAGAAGAGGCCGCGCGCTCGGCTTCTCAACTCCTCAAATGATAATTGTACCCGTGGGTATAACGTGCGCGAGGCAAATCGAATTAACGCGGACGTAACTCATACCGAGTATATCATCCGAGACAAGAACCTCCTCGGGATGGCCGGAGGGAATATCGCGGCAGGACCCTTTGAAAGCGCACGTGCACCGTTCGTCCGTGCACGTTGTTTCACCGGTTTCACGTGTGCGTCGTCGATACAGCTCGGGTGTGTGCACGCATATCACGCGTCCGTATGCTTGCCTCTGCGCATTATATGCTATATATGATCTAGATCCGTGCGCGCAGAGACAAAGGAATGCTTCCTTCTCCCTCTCCCTCTCCTTCTCTCTCTCTCATTCTCATTCTCTCCCTCTCCCCCCTCTCTCTCTCTCCCTCCGGAACCTCCGGCGTCCTTCCACCGATCCTCCTTAGTACCCTGACCGAAGAGGGTACAAGGAGCTGCGAAGGACGGCGCGAGAAGCGGGGTGTCGCGGGGTAGGGGCCGAGATGACGGCGAGGGAGGAGAGGCGCGCAGGGGAAGAAAGAAGAATAAGAGAAGCGAGAACCAAAGGAGGAATAGGCCATTCTACTTATACGCTGCTCGGATTCAATTAACTCTCCACCTTCTTCTCTCCTTTTTCTTCTCATCTCGCGGCTGGCATGCCTGGCTGCTCCCTCTCGCCCCTTTCCTTCCCCTCTCTTCCCCCTCCTCCTGTCTTATACAGGGTGTTCCTCGGGACGTCTGTACGTCATCACTTAGCGTCTCGATCGGAGACTTTGATTTCAGGATAAGTGGTATTCGCGAAAACCCCGTGGGTATTCGCAGGCCGCGGCGAAAGTCTCGCGTCGCGTTCCTTTCAGGGTAAAATCCGCTCGAGTCAAATCGAGCGCGCGTCCGCGACGATTTGGGGTTCCGCTAATTGCGACGGTGTTGAATTTCCGCGTGTCGATTACGGTATATTCTCGCGATCGGGCGAGATCAGGTGTTTGCGTGTCATCGCCGGCGATAACGTCGCGCGCGATTATCGCCGCCGCGCCGTAATTGCCGCGGCCGTAATTGCCGCGCGCGGTTGACGCGCCGACTCTTACGACACTGGTAATAATAATGAGGCGCTTTACTGCCCGTCGTACACGACCTGTCGTACCTGTCGCTCGTTAAGTGGCCGCGACGAGATAAGAACATTGTTACCAGAAATTGAAAACGTATCCGCGTTCACGCGAACGGCCGCGCTCTCACACACTTGTATGCTCGCGCATAGAAAGCAGATACAGATACGGAAGTATCTCTCGAAATTTCTCGCGAGTCGCGATAGACGACTCACGTGAAGACGACTGATGCATCGTATCTCGATCTCGCCAAACTCGCTCTAACGTCGGTACGATAATATGATTAGTTGACAATATTTCACGTTACTTCGCGTTAACGAAACGATTTCTCGATGGAATCGAGAAATTATCACCGGTATTAAAAGGGTTGAAGAAAGCTGAGATTGGAGTGTGTCGTAAAACGACGTCCTCTCATAAGAGTCAAACGGGATTTGTTGGGATATCGCGCTTTTCATTAACTCGTACATTTTTACGTAAAGAATTCGCGCGAATGGGAGGACTCTTCTCTCGCGCCGTATCCTGACTGCGGGACAACCCTTTTATCGCAAATGATGCGACGCAAATAGAGTTTGATTGTCGGTAATGATTCGACGCCTCGTGAACGTGCCATTATCTCCTCTTGACTCGTTCGTTCTTGACTGGAAAGCAGTTGCCCGAGACCTTGTGCGGATTCGCCCTAAGGGCCGATTCACAGGGCCCGAGGCAGGTTCCTCGTTTCGGTATCCCTATGCTAAATCGCGTCGCACCGTGAATAAGAATTTTCTAATGTGACAATGTGATCATAAAAAAATATCACTGATCAAGCAAACAGGATGAAATCGATCCTGGTCGATCGTCGTCTACAATACTTTGTTGTGCCACGTCACGAGAAATCTTTCGTCATTGGATTACAGTCGAGATCATTGTTACCCGATTTGCCTTCGCTAAGCGTTTCTTTAAGGGGCGGTTTTCTTTATCGCGACTTTATCGCGCGAGTTATCGATATTGGCTGCGCGGTAATCGGATTACGCTGAGTTGCATTATTGCAATGATAACCGTGGCATATGATGCAGCGATTGTTCGCGTGAAACTAAACAAAAGACCAAAGACAAGTGCGAAAGTGCAATATCGCTTATTATTGCTGTATAAATAGACCTTTATCATCATTGTCTTCTAATTTTGTCTTCTGACTGAATTATTACTAATATACTTAATTAATATTATTAAATATCTGATGCTTTCGAAATTTCCTCGCAATATACTACTTTGATTTTTAATAAACACGCTTATGTAAGCACAATATTTTAATTTTTTAAATCATTGACAATTGATTCAATTCACGGAATTATTCAGATAATTTTTTACAAGATAAAAAACTTCCGAAATTATTACACATTTGGAATCGTGTGACTACATTCAACGATAAATGTTTATTTTCATTGAAATTATTAATTTGACTATTAATAGTATATAATATATTCTGCATAATTATTATATCATATATTCTTTCATAAAACAAATCTTAAAAAATACTGAACAAAAACATAATTTTAATAAAAATTAGTACTTTCAAAAAATATATCTTAATAAAATTAGCCTAATTTTTACAAATATTTACAAGGATTCAAATTTTAGATTTTTATTTAAGATTGAATTAAATGGCGTTATGTTAAATACCGTAGAAACAAATACATCATCCAATCTAAACAGCCTCGTAAAAATAATCAGCTTTCTTTAAATCCATACATAATTAAAAACGTGCATAAAGATCGGCGGCGGTCTCAATTTTCCATTTTACGTTAATTTAGTAAATTTATTAAATTGTAATCCGATTCGAATTTAAGATCATTCCGAGCGGTGTGTGAAAGCAGATTTTAATTAATTTGGACGTTGACCTCCCGAGGCGACTTTGTTAGAATCGCGCGAATCGAGGAGCACCGTTTAACTTGGGGATAGTATGAGAATAGTACGAGAAATCGGACTCGTCTCTCCAAACGGATTTATAAATTCGGTGACTCGTGGCAGCGCGCCTCAGCAGAAGCCTCTACGATCTTGTCACACGTCGGGGAGATGAGAACGGTGCCTTAAGGCCCGCAACCTCTCCTCGAGACGAGATCTTTCTCCTCTCTCTCTCTTTGGTTTCCCACGAGAACCACCGCCGCCGCCGCCTTCTGGAATGTCGCTCTCCCCCCCCTTCTCCTGCGGCTCTCCTCCGCACCAACCTCCTTCTCCTCCTTCTCCTCCTTCTCCACTACCGTCTCTCGGCTACAACCACCGGTCTCCCCCTTTGCTCCACCGTCCCTTGTGCAACAGAGTGTCTTCTCTCGCTCTATCACACCGGCGCAACCCTGCCGCCAGCTTTCCCCTTTCGCCCCCACGCCTTCCACCCACCTCCTCCTCGTCTCCTTCGCTTGCTTTTCGGATTCAATGGGGTGAATCTCGCGCGGCGCATGCTGCACCTCTCGATGCGATTCACGACGGGGATCGGATACGATGGTTAGAAATGGTTAGAAATAGAATCGCGTTGCGGAGCGTTGACAGAGCGCGAATGGTTCCCGATGTTTAGACGATGTTCCTCCGCTTTCCTACAAAGAAGCTCCCTCTCCCTCCTCTCCGTCCATTTGACGGAGGTGTATCACGTACATCACGTATCTTAATGACGATTCTCGAAGAGAGCGAAGATAGGAGCTTTGTTCCATGACCGAGGGCGCGCTCGCCAGTTTCCTCCTCTACTTTCTCCGTGCACTTAGCGAGAAAGAGAGAGAGAGAGAGAGAGAGAGAGAGAGAGAGAGAGAGAGAGAGAGAGAGAGAGAGAGAGAGACTTGGCGCGTCGTCGACACGTTCGGCGCTACTCGATAGTAGATCGTAGAATTTAAGTGGAAATAGGTTGCGGACTTTATGCCGCTTTAAATGCCACGACTGCGATTATGCGTTTCCCATTTCTGCGGTTTAAACGACGTGCGAAAAGGGGATTCTATTCGACGCGCACATGCGACGCGATGATTTACGAGTCTTTCTGCCGTGCTACGTGGTCTACACCCGCAAACGTGGCCAACGTGTCAACTTTTTACACTCGTATATATTCGCAATCCTCGATTGGCATTAAATAACGGCAACCGCGGATCATTGCGAAATACGCTTTTTCAAAACACGAACGAGCCGATTTAGAATTCTAGAGTAACGTGCAGATATATACGCGAGGTCGAAAGAGTTTCGCGACATGTCGGATTCTAGTGTCGTCTTAGCTTTCCATACTTATCCCGCCCATCGATTGTGGGATATATCGGCGGATTTATCGATCCCTAAACGCGTACAATGAAATATTCCGTGGCAGCCTGAGAACTCTAACGCTCGACGCTTCGCTAATCAAATTGTTTCATAATACGGCAAACCGCTTATCCTCTTACACAACACGATTCATCTGTTTTGTTCGATGGAGCACGAGCTTTGCCGTTGCGTACAACTGCGAGAACGTTCTGCCGCAATCGCCAACAGGTCGCGATATAATTGCTGCTTAATGAGGCGAAAAAATACGAGCCCGGTTACTCGCCGGGCTATTGTGTTACCGTTCTTTGGTAAACTCCGATCCGGCCTCCTATTACATGTCTGGCTAAAAATAATAATGGTTTACACTTTGCTACCTATGTTTGCACCACATATCCATAATTGCCCGTACGTGATTCCGTCAAAGTGTGCGCCAATCTCGTGTACAACGGGTGGCTCGGTTTTCCGAGCAGTACAGATTTCGCAGACGTTCGTTTTATCGAGATCAAAAAGTGTATCAAAAAGCTGGTAGCAAGAAAAGTAATTAATTATAATCGCTTAAGAGATAATCTTTCGTCCATTGTTCAACAAGTACGATAATTCATATCACTATTAAGTCGAAGGTTCGATTAAAAATGCAACTGGTCCCGATTCAACGTGGCAAAAGAGTTCTGTCAAAATTGGACAAGACAAAATGAATAACATGAAGTCTCGTATGAACATGCAATTCGTATTGTATATTCTTGACTTGCAAAATTATTTCAATTTTTATTTTACACCTGAACTTTAGGACTATTTGGGACGGGTATTTTTATCAATTCGACCACTGAGACTCGGTACGACATTTATCGTGATAAACAATAAATGCAAAGAAGAGAGAGAGGGATATCATTTTTTAGTCGATATATGATTAAAGGTAAATGATAAAAATCGTCGTAAATGTCACGCCAACGTGCGCGCACCGCGTATAAAACCGCATAAAACCGCATGTAAAAAGGAAGGGTATCGACTGGGAATTGTGTCACCCGATGTGCACCGTGTTGTCGCTCCGGCCAGGCCAGACGTAACACGAGACTGACCATGCGAGGAGGCGGCCACTTGCTTAGTGTACATACCATCTCTACCAACACCGATTTGAGAGCACCATAACATCGTGGTCACCATGATCATCAGCTCGAGCCGCACGAAACACGAGGGACGCGCCGGACGCGCAAGCGAGAGAGAATAGACGCGCTCGGCAGGAGTCTGCCCCTCTTTCTCTCCCTTTTTCTTTTGCCATCTCTACCTCTTCCCTTCGTGCCCATCCTTCACGAGCTGTGTGACCAACGGTGTGACTGACACCGTGCCGGTGCTTATCGATGACCGTGACACTAATGACGGTGCCACCTAGACCACCGAAGAATTTGCGCGCAGGGTGAAACTGACAATGCATTTTTCAAATACCTTATATTAATAACTTATATTAATAAAAATATATTCTCCGAATATGTTAAATACGATCTTAAATGAGACGGAACTAATTCCCAGACGGCATGCATATAAAAGACGTCGTAAAGACATTTTTTTTAAACATACGCGTTGTCTGAGAAACTATACGAGCGCCGAATAAAATAATATAATTAATTATGTCGCACTGACAAAATTCTGATCACTTTATTTAAATATATTCCTAGCTTTGAAGCATTAGAGAAAACTTATATATTTTTAATGAGCCTTTGTGCGTTCAGCGCATATTGTTTAAACTTTAAATGGCCAAAGCTGTTTGGCCATTTTGAATATCGCTGATATAATGATGCGTTATAGAATATTTGAAGCTTTTTAATTTCGAGAATATGTGTCAAATATTTAATAATCTAATTTTAAATATTGTTTAGATTTATTTATTACACGTGACAAATATTACAGCAAAATTATTTATCACAAAAGTATAATTAATTTTAAGAACTTTTGAATGTTTATTTTGTCGTATAGCGATAAGTTAGATTGCAAATAATACGAGAAAATACTTCTAGCGCGATCTTTTGGAAGTTATAGCAATCTACCTGATACTTTTCTCTGTAATATCGATATGGAAGAATTACAAGCTGTATAAATTAATTGATTAACATGTATATATCTATATATTATATACAATATATAAAAATTAAATAAAATATATGATAAAAGGTAATTTTATTCAAGAATATATATAATGTAATATTTACTGTACTGTATACTGTAATTCTCACTCCCCATATAATTAGCCCGACAAGATTAAAAATTATGTACGTGTTATTTTATCTTTGAAGTATTTCGCGCTCGAAATTATCAAACATCACATGCATGAAGTATGTATTAACTGTCAATGTCAGGCATGACGGAATATATGTTTTTGAAATGTAGCGAAGTTAATTTTAAAGGGAGATTATTGATTCCTTCGATGTCAAGACAAATATGCGTTGTTTATAAGCATGTTGTTTCTAAGATCGCAAACATGGCATATTATTAGTGATACCAGAATGGAGCCGTCGAACACACCATGACTAGTCAGCCAGGTCAGCCTACCCATACTCCATCCCCGCTACTCATATATGTTGTCGGAGCAGCCGCGGCCCCATTCAGTTATCACTGTCACTGAGTTAAATCCATTGCCTCGATTGCATTGAAATAAAAAAAAAATCTTACCGGCCGATGCGCAACAGCGGAGTTGTAACCCTGCGTTGATCTGTAACGAAAAAATATTTTTACATTAAAACAGTGTCCAAGAGAGACGCAACCCCAGTAGCAAAGTGACGTCAAATGCCGTCTTAATGACGTCTAGAGACGTCTAATAGACGTCAGTCAGACGTCATCTTGCTACCTAGGAACGTTCGCGACGTAATATCTTTTCTCGCCGGAGATCGAACTCCGAAATTGCGCCGGAGTTAAATCTCGAACGAGTATAATGAGTATCACATATAATGAGCGAATCAAGGATCACGTTTGAGAAAGTGGCGGAATCCGCCACAGGACTAACAGGGCTGCGTTCGGAAACGTCACCCGGGTACACACGGGTATACTCCTTTCTCCTTCTAACTCGCTGAGATAGAAAGAGAAAGGAGTATACTCGTGTGCACTACTCGGGTGACGTTTTCGAACGCAGCTCAGGACAGCAAAATAATAAATGAATATAACCAATTACTCACCTTACAGTCGCCCCGCCGTCGCCCGTTGCCTCCCAGGCCCCGTCCTTCTCCGTTGTCCCATCTTCGTCGGCGCACTCACTCACGACGTTCACGCGCAAAAATATTGTCGCTAATAATCGCGCGACACTTATTTGCACGGCACTCCCGATATTAACCTCGCGACGCGGCGCGTACTTTTACATGGCGACGGAAAAATTATGGCGGAAAAGCTACGAATAAACATATGTACGATCCGCTCGACACCCGTGACGTCCCGCAGCCCCCGCAGGTAGACGCTAAACATGGCGGAGAGAATTTCATAAATCGCGCGGCCAACTTCACTCGCCTGCAGGAGCAACGGAGCAGCTGTCGCGAGGACCGAGGACGCGCTACACCTGCTGCTCCCACAGCTCCCACACCTGTACTTTCCCGCACTTTGAACAAGGAATATAATGTCGAGATTACTTTTACGTATTGCAATATAAGCGACGTAAGAGGAATAAATGTATGAATTAATAGGTCAAAGAGAAATATTCGCAACCAACGTGCCAACCGAAAATAATACGATCGCTGCTTTACTGATTAATTGTGATTTTGGTTAACTTGGATTAAATCATCGATTTATGAACATTAAATTATCTCTCGCATCTATCCTCCACGATCGCCAAATATCAAAACAGATTTTAAACGTACGTTAGAGACCGTGAGCGCTAATTAAACACGTTACTCGATTTAGGGTCCGTTCGATCTTTTTATCCGTGTTTATTCTGAAGCCGCGAGCCGCGCGACACGACACGACACGTAACGACGCGAGTCAGGTTGAGAAAAGCGAGATCAATCATCCAAAAAAATGTTATCGAAAGTCAATGTCATTGAATGCGATATCCTCGGTATCCGTATAAGATCCGCGAAGCACATGTATTAAATAAACATGCGATATATCAGTTTTTCGTAATCTGAGCCGTCGGACCCGGCGATTTATGTATTAACTCCGCAAGTCCGCACTTAATCCGAGAGCAGTGATGCCGGAATGGCCCGCGCCGACCGCGGCATTCACTGCGTGCAGCTGGCAATACTGGCATAGCGCCAATATGCAGAGTGCATCGATTAATCGCCTACACTATGAAAATTTTGATCCAACATTCTATTAATAAGAATTTAACCTTTCCAAAATTTATGATTTTCATAACATTTTCCACGATTATTCACATAAAACTGTATTAAATAAATTTAGAAGCTTCTGCAATGTGAAAAAAATTGATTTGTGAGCAAACTCTTTTCTTTCAACACATCTCTTTTTCTATTCGAGATATCGAGATATTGAACTTTAAAAAAATTTTCTTTATATATAATTGTCTCTAAAAGAATTAGAAAAGTCTTGACCGTTTTCGCAGGAAATCTTAACATTCCTATTAGTCAACAAATTGTCGGTTCTCTTTTAATCAGGAGTAACATTTCCTTTTGCAAATTAAAAAATATATTATTTTTATTTATAATGTAGAGAAATTGATCGAATATGTGGCTAGAAAGTATTACCTTACGTATATGTGACAATAAAACAAGTCGTTTACAACTGTAGCTAAACCAACTGTGTCAGAATCGTCACTCAATTAAATTGTGTGGCGGTATTTCCATATTTAATTCAGCGGATCTATACCACTAGGCGCTATACCGCTAACCATACTAAAGTATACTTATCTCTTGGTTTATCTTCGATCTCTCGTCCTTAGCTAAACTAGACCTTTAAAGAAATTATAGAAAAAGATGTTGAAAAAAAGTTGTCTATTTCTATTTTACACATCTTAGACGGAAAATAATTACAAAAGCACCTTGGTTTCAAGGGTATTATTATATATCATGAAACTCGGCATGAAATACGACATTTGTTTTTATATAAAGTGTACAATACTTCTACGCCGTTGTGCACACTTACCACGAGAAAATGTTTAATTCGATACATATGGTTTAATTTGCGTTACGCGCGATTAATTGACGATATTTATATTGAACCATGCAAGTTAGTCCATTTGATTCGGTGAACGTTTCGAACTTATACAAAAAACTAAACACAACCGCCCACATTATGAAAACCTACAGCAAGTTCGTGTTTTGCGATTGAATTAATAATAGGTTAAAATTTTCGAAGACGCGGCGTGGACGCGCAACAGTTTCGACACAACCGCTTATCTCTATGTCTTCTTCTTGGTTTTCTTCGTGGTCTCTGAGGGCGAAGCTTTCTTTTTGGTCGGTTTTTCAGCCTTCTTCGCGTACTTGTCGATCAGGGAGTCGAAGAAACTATCCGATTGATTGGCGCGAGCCTTATTACGATTTTGTATCACCAGCGCGAGATCGTTCGTGGCGTTTTCCTCATTCTCGATCTTCAGCATCATCTCCAGGCGTTCGGCTTCAGCCGCCTCCTTGGCCCACTGTAATCAGAGAGACCGATCAGACCAATTAACATGAGAAGTCGATGGCTGTTTACTGTCGGACTGGAGAGCGGCTTAGTCAGCGCGTTTAGTCTAAATTGATAATTCGATCCAGACTCGCCGCGGAAGGGAATTGATTTTTCAGAGCAGATAACGGCCGCTCGCGAGACGCACAAGCGCGTTCTCTGTTAACGAGATTGATTGCAGCCCGCTCGTAACAAGAGCGAGGAGACGCGAGAGCTCTACGTTACGTGTTTCTATTTCCGAAACGCGCCACGCGCCGCTGATCCTCGAGAGTATTAGGCGCACGCGACTTCGCGTTCGAAGTCAAGCCTCTCTTCTTCTTCCTTCTGGGGAACGGCGCAGTTTAATTTCAAGGGGGTCATCGATTTTATCGATGGTCGAAGCGGCGGGGTACGCGTCACTTATAGGCGTGACTCGGACGAAGCAGAGTAAAGACGCAGTAGACCGTCGATGTGCAGTCTACAATATCGAGTCTACTTGGATCGCGATATGACCATGAATCCTAGAACGCAGCATCGCGAATCCGCTTTTCCGCGGCTGAGGTTTTCCTTTCGGCAGCGCCTAGCTACCTCCGGGATACATAAGCGTCGATGACGCTTCATATCGCGCGTGACCTACTCCATAATCCGCTGCTGAAGAAATTCCGTTATTTATAATTTCTGGCAAGTACGTCTAATGCTGGGTGCCTAATGCTGGTGCATTGCACAACGTCACGCGGGATTCTGACTGTATACCGAGTCGCGAGACGGTAGATTCGTCAGCGGTTAAAAACGAAGGAGATCTTACTTTGTCTTTCTGAGTCAATAGTGGTCGTTGTAACGAGTTGAGATCTTATTTATCAAACAAGACTTTCTTGACCACCAAACTGAGACGCGAAAATGACGAATGACATAATATATATTTGGATAAATAATATTTTTCTATCTTGTGATCGAGTTACGTCAATCAAGAGATGACAGAACTATCGCTCGAACATGCAAACGGGCGGGAAGCGTTGCTTCGCGCAAATATAATATTTTGAGACAGATCTCTTTCGAGCCGTGCCAAATATCTGCGAGGCCGTCAACACGTACGCGCATCAGCCCGAGTCGAAGGTGGAAACCTTTTTTCCGCGACCTTGCAGCGCGATCCGAGGTCTATATTGATCGGGATTATCGCGTCACGTCTCGGCCCAAGGAAATGGACGTTAAATAATTGACAGCAATCGAAGCACGGATGGCGCGAAGAAATATTTAACACGATCGTGTCATCGGTATGGAATCCCACGGAGAATTGACTGCGCGGCCCTCAAGTTCGCTCGTTCGGAAGCGGGAAAACTCTTGGAAAACATGTGCGCGGAAATGCTACGCGTTTAGTCGATGATGAAGATCATATCTTAGGAAGATAAACGTCGCTTCTCGTTATAACGGGACGCTTTATTAACGCTTTATTCAAGGCCGCTCGATTTCTACGCGAGAGAACTCGCGTTCTCTCTACCTCTCTTTCTCTTTCTCGTTCTCTCCTCCCGTCTGGCGCGACCGACCTCGGCAGATTCTCCGCGGAGATGCACCTGTTGCATGAAGAATGACGGAAGCTGCCGTGCGAACTTGACTCCTAACAGTGTCGCCTTTCAGCATATATTTAACGCGTTTGTGCGAAGAGCAACGCCGATCGAGTCGTTACAAGGTCGTTACATAACGCGCGACCGCGCATTTGGACGATGACACTTTGTAATTATTTCATTACTACGCGACGACCGAGTCGCCGCTTAATTGCAATTAAAATCATTTCTCGGTACGACACGCACACACCCCGCTCTATTGGCTTTTCTACTTGGCAAACGTTTCATGGTGTTACAACATATGGCCGCGCCCCGAACGATTCCGAGAAACGGAACCACGTTCGATCGTGAGATCAAAGATTCGCTAAGTTTAGTAGTAGCTGATAAACTTTAGCATATTTTTTCTTTGATTTTCTTTGGGATATGTTAAGTCGACGTTCAACAAGTTTTTTGTGTCAATCGAAAAAGTTACAGCATCAAAGTTCGCGTTTCCCATTCTGCGCATTAGAAAAGAGCTTTTGTATACGTGCACATTTAGATGAATTGCCTGGAATTGGCAATAAAATGCATTAGAAATGTCAGAATTAATTCTTCCTCGCATTTTTAAATATCTATTGTACATGATACCTACGCATCAAGTTTAGCTGGCTCTGCCATTTCTGGAGAACAAAATTTTCAATTCCGAAGAAAGTTTCACCCATCTGACCACTCTCGCTAATTATCTGCATCTGGTTAATAATCCTACGAAGCGTCTTTGGGAAAATGCTCGGCAGCTAGGTATGAGGAAATATTACAATGTTAAATACATAAATGCGCGCTCGAAATTCCAAGTCACAACACGGTGTTTAGATGCGTTCCTTAGATCGGCGAGACCTCAGTTCGATTTTCTTCTGTATGGCGTGATGTTGGAATTTATCCCGCCGATCTGGACGATAAGGGAGGCGCGCTCGAAACTAAAATCGCTCCACGACGGCGTGCCCGAGAACGGTGACGACAATAAACGTCACTAGTGCAGCGGCCGGTCGGGTCTTCGGTGCCGAATTCTTGCATTCGGGAAGTGGCTCGTCCGTCGTCGTCATCGTCTCCATCGGACGAACACCCATGGCCTCCCTGTCGCTTTCCTGATAATTCTGCAACGGTGGATGCACGGTGATTCCCGGTTCGTAATACGGACCTGGATAGAACTCGCCCGTCGACGGTGAGTGCATCAGTTCCGGTGGCGAAGGTCTGACGTAATGTACGCCGCGCGTCGTCGTGGTCTGCGATCGATCGTACACAACAGGACGATCCGTGGCGACAAAGAGGTCGTCGTCGGTCTCCGACGACGATTCTTCGACGATCATTTTACGTGGGTCATGCCCGTAATACGGCGGTTTCGTTGACCACGTCGCTCTATCGTTCCCAGCAGGACGGCGAGATTGTTCGTGATGTTCCCGCGTCCAGGACGGATTGGCCGGATGCTCGATCGAATCATCTGTGGACCAAGACCCGAAAGTAACCATGTCCGAGTTACCGGACGATGGATGCGTCACTTGAACGGATCCATGCGGCGTTCTCTCCAGACCGTCGGACGTTGTAACATACAGCGGATATGTCCTGGTGTCTAGTTCCGCCTGTGATGATCTCCCGAATGTTCCTACCGTTTCGGCCTCTGCAGGAATAACTACTCGCGATCTTTCCGTGGAATACGACGGATAAGACATCACTTCGGCCTCTGTAGGATGACCTATAGCAAATACTTGTGATCTCTCAGACGTGGGATACGACGGATAAGGCGTTGTTTCACGCGTTGGAATGTACGGCGGGTACGGCGTTGGATATGACCAACGGGGCGTCGTTTCGTACGTTGGATACATTGAGGTGTGTCCCGTTCGCGATGGTTCGTCAATTCCTGACATCTTGATATCCTCCGAGGGCGGTGCTCGTGGCGTTTCCGGCGTTGAGTAAGGCATTACCTGATGCGACGACGGTATGGGCAAGGGTCTTGTGTTCGGAATCTGTTCCACTCGCGACAGGTCTTCTTGATGCCTTGGCCGCACGGTCGTGGTTGGTGGTCTCCTGTGGCGTGAATGATGTTCCGAAGAGTCCGGATAAAACGTCCTATCTCTCGTCCCATAAGGTCCTTCTGATTCTTCTGGAGGCGGTCTTCTATCGGGGTGCAACCTTTCGCGGTGCGCCGGCAAGGTTTCTCTGTCCTCCTCCACGTAGCTCGGTGGCACGTGAACGTCGATCGTGTCACTGGCGAGTCTTCTCCACTCGGGATCCTGCTCAAAAGCAACGCCCTGATTCTCAAGGAACTTGCTGACGGCGTGCGGGCAGGCAAACTCGGAGTTCTCGCTGAGGAACATGCGCTTCAGTTCCCTCAAGTTTGACATCTCGTCGAGATTCAGGCATCGCAGTCGATTTCCCGAGATTCTAAGGTCCACGAGACTGGGTAGATTCTTGTAGACGCCGTCTTCGATGTCACGTATGTCGTTGTAATTGAGATCGAGATACGTCAAGGAGTCCAAACCTTCGAACCACGATGCTTTAACGGTAGTCAAGCGGTTGCTGTCCAAGCTGAGTTGCTGAAGATTGACGAGGCGTCGAAAGGCGTTCGCATCAATATCGGTAATCTCGCAATGCGAACAGCTCAATACCCAAAGGTTCCCGCCGAATCTCGCAAACGTGTCGGCGGTTATTCTGCGAAGTGGCATCTTGGTGATTCGCAATTTCTCGGTTGTCTCGGGTATGGTGGTCAAATCAGCGGGATGGCCACCCTCGCAGAAATATTCCAGCATCTCCTCGTTCGTCACCTCTCTGCACGATGCCGCGGCATCGCCGACGAACGCGATTAGCAAGGCGAGTAACACTACAGTTGCGGCACTATCCATTTTTTGGATTGACGTGTAAAGGGATTACAGGCAAAATAATGCGATTCGTCTCGGTTAATGGTAAAGATAAACGTCGTGAAAGAAACAGTCCTGTATTAAATTCATTTCGACGATCAAACGGAACGAAATGTAACGATCATCGCGAGAGGAATTTCTCGTTCGGAGCTTTGTGATTAATGGTAAACGGCCGAACTAATTGTAACGCGGACTGAAGCAGTTCTCGCATTCGTAGGTTACTTATTTACTAGACCTTCCCCTCCTAGTGATGCTTCTATTTCTCCTACTACCTTCCACCCGTCAAGCTGTACAGTCGATCGGTAAAAATAGAGAAGGTTGAAAATAGAGCGGCGGGGCGTTAAAAGACTGTTGAAGTGACATTTAGCAAGAATGTGCTAACGTGATTTAAAATTCGCGGTACAATTGAACGCGGTCGATCGCGGTTACAGATCGATACGCGAGTAGGACGTGGACGAGAGACAAACGGGTGATGAAACGATGTTTCGCAACAATGTTTTTTCTTACATTACAAGTTATTTGTTTCAACAATTAACTTTTTTCGTTTGAATGCTTTAAAAAATTCCAAAATCAATAAAAAAGCAATAGAAATACAAAATTATATTCACAATAGCCATTATTACGATATAATTGTATGTCGGATAAATGAGAAAATAATTAAAAACGAGTTTTAAACATAAAACAATATTAGAAAATCGAGCTATAAACATTCGACGATAACAGACAATAGGATTTGCGAAAATCATAATTTTGCAAATGCATCAGAAACTCTAAAATTCTTTAAAGAGTCAAAACTATATCAATTATATCAAAATTTTAAAGAGGGAATGCTATTTTCACAGACACACTAACATTCACTTGATTTTAATTGATCTTTTGCATTCTACTGCAGTTTCAAAAGCTCTTTTCTCGAAGTCTTTTTAACATAGTTTTTATAAACCGATATAAATGGAATATATTATACTTAATACCTTACCTTTCTTTTCCTGCGTTGCTTTTTCTTTTTATTTTCATTAGTGAAAGCTGTATATTCTGGAACTTCACCTCTCTCTATTAGATCCTCAATTATGGCATGCAGCCTGGGTTCTTCATCACAGTTTGTGAATGGAACAGCTTCCAAAATGTAATCCATATCTCCTTTACCTAAAAAAGCATAGACATGTATAAACAAGACCTATACATTAATATATTACAACATTGATATGTGACATAAAAAAATATCTCTTTCTTCTATTATATACCTAATTTTGAACAATTTTAAATCAAATCTATTTTTCTTTACAAATATGTATTAATTCTTATTTGCGGTATAAAAATTATTTTTAAGATAATCAATAAATTCGAAAAAATTGATAGCTTCTAATCATCTATACATAAGGAGCTTTGCAGCAAGTGGCACAAATCATTTTATCAACACAAATATTATTTTATTTTTGTTATTAATTGCCAAAAAAGAAACATTGAACGATGTTTGTGTTGACTTGTGTCGTTTGCCGGAAAGCTCCCATAATATATAAACTTACTGTCTATGTATGCTCTTTTGAGATCCTTGATCTCCGTCTCCGATCCCTTGTAATTCTTCTCATAATTATTGATATCTTCAACGGTGATTGGTTTAAATAAGGACCGCCAATAATCTGCCCAATTGCGCATCACGACCTCCTCGCTTTCTTCGTCATACTGGCCGGATTCGTCGTAAATCTTGCGCTTCTCATTGTCACTGAGGATGGAATGTATCCTACCGAGAACCTTGAACTTCTCCGTCGCCTCCGCCTTGATGTCCTCCTCGACCCGATCCGGATGCACGAGCAACGACAGCTTGTGATAAGCCTTCTTAACTGATGACACAAATAACGAATATTATTATCATAAATAAAAATTTCAAGAGGTTAGAACCGCTTCATCATCGACATCGCCAGTTCCTTACCTTGCTTGTCGTTCGCGGTTTTCGGTATTTTTAACACGTCGTAAAAGTTACGGGCGCCGAAGTACTGCTCGCATAAATCCAATAAGCTCGCCATGCTGCTGAATTTTTCGAATAAATACTGAAAATACTAAAAATTTTAGTCCGCAGACCGAAGACGCGAATAAACCTGATGACAACAACAGTCAGCTGCCCGTGGAGTCCGATTTTAACGCGGGTTTGTACACAAACTATTCAAATCTAACCGTCGAAGGCGACACCTACGCCAGGGCGCACTGACGGGACTGTTGTTTCGTCGGTAACAAAACTCTCATCACATACCAACTGCGTCATCTCATTGAAAGTAGCTGCGCCCTCTGTTTCCGCTTCTGATCTTGCATCGCATCGTATGCCTCTTGCTCGTGCGGTTTCTTTTCCGGTTGTGTCAAAATGGTAAGGCGGTACGGCGGTGACCGATTCGATCGAAAAATCGAGCGATATTGTACCGCCGCTCATCAATCGTGATAAATGAACGTGATCGCGGGATATAAAATTGTTCGAATTCAATTAACGATGGATATTTCTCTTCGCAGGGTATTGACATCAATCATAAGCACGATCGGAAGGTGCGGCGAACGGAGCCCAAGTCGCAGGATGTTTATTTGCGGCTCCTCGTCAAGGTAAATGCCTTGGCTTTTATATTATTTACTTGCGAAGCAGATTATACTGTCGAACTGTTACTCGGAAATATTTAATTCCATTTTACTCGAATTTCGTTGGAAATAATGCACGTTTGTCTTTCATGATGGTTCCTCATTGAGGTTAGTTTCACGTGTGATTACATGTGATGCAAAAGTTTCGTATCGTACCTTTCCTCAATTTTCACTTGTCAATTGGTTGAAGTGAGAGAGATTTAGTGACCGTGTATCATCTATCTTTTCAAGATTGCGAGCTGCACTCTGTGTCAGGTCTTGCTTGGGTCTGATTCAATTTGAAAGTTCGCTAGAAAAATACTCGTCAACTATCCTATCTCGCTTATTTGCAACGTAGAAGGGCGATTATTATAGTTGATACATGTGCCCCACATAATCAAAACTTTGTAATTATAGTTCTCAAATTTTGTAATTAGGCTGCACCTTTTATAGGATCAAAATTTTATAAAATTTTCATAAGATGTTTATACATTTTTTCTGCAATTAATTTTTTTGCAATTAATAAGTTTGTAATAAATTGTATATTCCCGTAAAGTTTCTAAAGAAGGCCATAGATTTGAGAACTACAAGTTTATTGGAATCATCACGGTTGAACAATGAACGCTTTTGTTGTAGCTATATCGGTTCTTGGCGAGACGAACAAATTCAAAGTTCAACAAAATTATTTTGAAACGACTGTTCATGAGCAAGATTCATCGACCACCGATTTCCCTGGCACGAATCGTGAGGTTTATGAAAAAACCTGGAAGGGAGAACTGTCTCGCCGTGATCGTCGGTACCGTTACCGATGACGCTAGGATCTTCGAAGTCCCTAAATTGACGGTAAGTGACTACAAGTGTACCACTAACTGACATCTAACTGACCGTTAAATTTCGTATTACACGGCAATTGAATTTTGTAGGTGTGCGCTTTACGCGTGACCGAGAAGGCTAGGGCGCGCATCTTGAAGGCCGGCGGTGAGATCATTACGTTCGATCAGTTGGCATTACGCGCTCCGACAGGAAAACGCACGGTCCTGATGCAGGGACCGCGTAACGCTCGCGAGAGCGTTAAGCACTTCGGCCTGGCGCCCGGCGTGCCGCACTCCCACACGAAACCATACGTCAGGTCCAAGGGACGAAAGTTCGAGCGGGCGAGAGGCCGTAGACGCAGCTGCGGTTATAAGAAATAAGATTGCAACACACATTTCGACGGATCTTCTGCCAGATGTAATCTTTTTTTTTCCATGCGGTTAAGTGACTGAAAAATAAAAATTTACTTCACAATAATTTCCCGTTCTCTTTTCTTGTCGTGTTACACGTATCTAGATTTTCTAATTTATTAGTAACTTCTACTCATTTCACACGATTTACAATTTACATTGTATGTGCCATTCAATTTGTAAACTAACATTTAAAATCTGTTGTTCGTTCATTACTCTTTATCAAATATAAAATTGAAGAACAAATAACAAATTAGAAAAAGATTATTAATAAAAATTATAATTTTGTTTTTCGACAAACAATCGCGATAAAAGAACAGCCTGAATGTGCGTCAACTTGAAAAGAAACGCGCATCGGGTTTGTTCATTTCGTTCATTTCATCTCGAATCGAACTCGAGAACAATCGACGTCGACTCGCGAGCTGAACTTGGCGTGGCGTGAGTACCCGGACATCCCGTCGCGCGATCCGCGGCGCGAGGCGCGGGTGCGGGCGCTATCAGTCGCCATCTTAGCGGCCGCGATCGGTTCATTCGTTCATTCTCCGTGTCCTCGGGGCTCCCGTCGTATGTTCGGCGCGACTGTGCGCAGCGTCGAGCGTCGTCACGGTAGGCAGCTAGCCCCCCGTCGTCGATAGTCAGCGCGGCGCACCGGGAAGCGAGCGGAGCTTGCCAGCGGCGGCGGCGAGCGGCGACGACGGTTTGCCGGTGCACGGACGGCCGGCGGCGCGGCGCGACGTGACGCGACGCGACGCGACGACGACGGGAGGAGAGCCAGAGCGGGTCATCGGCGACGGCGGCGGCGGTGAAGCGGCAGCGCGCCGAAGGTGGGCGGCGGTACCTAGCGTCGAGAGCGTTCCTCGTTCCTCGTTCTTCTCCTGGCCTCGACCTCGGCCCCGGTTTTAAAGCACAGCTCCGACTCCAGCTCCGGCTCGAGGCTCGAGCCTAATCTGCCATCAGTCCTGTCACCCGATCGCCGCTCGCTTCGAGACTCGCGCGAGAACCCGTGACGTAGCCGTAGCGCGTGACAACTCGGCTGTGTGGCGTGAGGTGCGGAAGCTCGGAGGCCTCCGTCGAGCTTCCCGAACGTCGGAAGCTGAATAAAGGAAAAAAGAGAGACAGAGAGAGAGAGAGAGGACATTTCTCGCGACAGCTGCGACTGGCGATCGTCTTTGGGGGCACGGGAAGATGAGCTGCCAACGTAACGCCGGCAAGATTACGGTACCGGACGATCTGCGGGACGTCCTGCTGGAGTTCACCATCAGCTACCTGCTGGAACAGCCCGGCGACATCATCGACTACGCCGTGGACTTTTTCACGCGGCTACGCGACGCACGGCGTACGCAGCTGATCCAGACGGACGGCCAGACCTGCTCGTCCACGCCGGACGAGTCTGTCGATGAGGGTGAGTCTCGGGAGAGCAAGATCTTTCTCTCTCTCTCTCTTTCTCCCTTTCCTTCTTCCTATCTCTGTCTCTTTCTTCTTCTATCCCTGTATTCCCTGTCTCCGTCTCGTGACATTTCAGGGGCGCAATTCTGTCAATGATGCTTATCTACAGCTAACCCAATCGAAAGGTCTAAAAACGAGATGGATAAATCCATGATTAAGGTCCATTTTAAATGCAGCTTTGTGATCAAAACGAATTCTCCGAATGATGACCTTATTATATTTTTTAAGCGGAAGACCTTTCATTTTTAATTCTCTGTACGAGGAAAAATTGATTCTGGCAATCTATCAAAAGGTCTAAAGTGAAAGGGATGTCTTATGTATTACCGTCGGTACTGCGATTTACAAAGAAAGAAATAAGAAGCAATGTCGACCAAGTTGATTCCTCAAAATCTCTTTATTTCACTAACAACAGCATCCCATTAGCTTTTCTTAATTAAGTTAATAAATTAAGAGAAGATAATTAGCAGGACTAAAAAAAATTTGTCCGATAACAAGACGTGACCATCATCTCGGAGAAATTACGTGAGAAATAACGACAGATTATTCTCTATATCTCTCTATCCGAATTATCGGAAAGAATCAGACATTGTTTGCGCAGGCATAGAGAGTGACCGACAGCTCGGTTAACTCATCGTGATTAGTGTCACGCACGACGTTAGTACTTAGAGTCAAGCTAGAGCTGGTCGAGAGCCGCTCGAATCGATATCGGTTGTAAGTTGTAAGTTATTCTATCAACGTCACACGTGACTCGTCGCTGTAGTTTCGATTCTCACTTTCCTTCCGCAGGTGAATCGGGGGCGGAGGAGTAGGCGGAGAGTCGAGAGAGGAAAGATCGTGATTCCGGGGTATAATACCGTATCTATATACCGTAATGTCAGTAATTTACTAATGGCGCGATGGACAGCGACGAATAATAATTTAATAACACCGAACGATCCGTCATTTATTGCGTTCTACGCCGTATTCTCTCCCTCTCTCTCGTTTTTTCTTCATTGATAAATTTAACAATACCAGATAATCACCCGGTGAACGGGGGTCGGTCGAATCGGTCGATTGTCTGGATTTTTCTACCAATATTAATTCCGCCGTTAGTTAAAGCGATTCTCCCTTGCCTCGGATCCGGAATCGTAACGTCGCAAATGATGCAATATGGGCAGTTATCTGGAATTAGCGCTGAACGATATTGGTGGGTTTGGTTTCCAAACAAATCGCGCACGTAATGCGAAATGTATAGGATGTCTGAACAAACGTTGGGGTGTTCCACTGAGAAATGCACGGCGCGACATCAATACGCTTCTGTTCGAACGCAATTTTAAGTCGGCGTCGAATTCGATGAAACTTAAGACGTCCTTCTCCTCTTCCTTTCCTTTTCTTCTGCGATAACCGATATCCGTTCTTTTGCGAAAAACAATACCGCGCTTCCTATACCTCCTTTTTCCCAGGCTAACTCAATTTTCGATTCTTTCTTGTCTGATCAAGAAGGAAATCTCTTAAATCTCTTGTGGCAGAGACTCGCCATGGAAAGATAAATATTTTTAGGGTATTATTGGATCTCCCTTGCTGTCGAACGCGAAAAGAAAGTATCCCTGATCCCTGCCTTAGTCACACGAAATACCTATATTTTTTTTTCTAAAATTGCACGGATTATCAAATTTTATCCCCCGACTATTACGTCTCGACGTCTTTCGACGAACTCCGCCTCGGGGAAACGAAAATAGACGTTCGAGCTAATACCTCTTCTTCTTCATCAACATGTAACTTTTTCCTTTTTCTACTTTTTCCAATTGTCTTTCTTATTGCCGCATACAGATTCCTTCGCGAGTTGCCTCATCGCGAGCCTTGCGGTTCGTCGTGATACCGCGTATTACGCCGGGATCCACGGGATCCGCAGGAAACTAATAAATTATTCCGGACTCATTCTAAACTTTCGCGTCTTTCATCATTCGCCAAACGCTGTCCGTTTCCCCGTCTCGCTCGGCCTCGCGGCAATCGATCGGGATCCCTCCGGAAATTCTCTCACGTGGTTTTCCGCGCTGTCCGTCACCCTTTCCCTCCACCTCTCCACCCCGGGATGAAAGCCCGGACTTTGGACCCCTGTCGTCGCCTGGAGCGAGGGGAGAGGGTGCCGCGCTTCGGCCTTGTCGGAGATGCGCGTCCGCGTACGCGGCGCGGAGAACCTGGTAGGAGAAAACGCGCGCGGAGCGGAACGCTCCGTCGGCGTCGTTTCAAGTTCCAAGTTTCACCGAAAGTCCGAACAAACGCCGCGTCAGCTTGACTCGGCTAACTCGGCTTTGTTACTTTTCGAGACCTGCGCGCGATTTGGGAAATCGAACCCGATCGCTCTCGCTCGAGCCCAGTTGCGCCAACGCGGTCCAGTCCGGTCTGGTCAGGCGCTGTCGCGAGGCGAGATTCTCGGATGCGCGGTGCTTTCGACAGTTTCTCGTCCAAGCGCTTAGCCGGCACAGCGACCGCGATCTCGTCCCGTCGGCGTCGGCGTCGGCGTCGTTCCCGTTCCGTGCGGCGCGATCGCACACGTGTCCCGATCCCGGTCGCGATTCCTTATTCTCGCGAAGACACGAGCGAGGACCGGCGCGGATCTCGTAGGTGTAATTCGCGGCGCGCACTCTTTTCCCAAGTCAAAGTCGTGGTTGAAAGCCTCTTCGGAGACACCATCACCTCGATTCGTTCGATTCTTCAGCTTACTCGCGACCGTTAGGTAAAACGCTCGTAGGACCTGACACGTAGAGGGGAAGATAAACGTCAAGGATATTTATGATCGTGTTATTCCACACGCGGATGTTCGTTTCGAAGTTATTTACCGCGCGCCACGTTCATTTCGTACCACGTCGGAATTTCTTTCCCCTCACGTAGTATCGTGATAAATTCGTGTCTGTGAATCTGCTTGTAAGCAGGTACAGGATATCGCTTACGATATACTTGTCTCGTGTCAAGTGTGCGTGAACGTGCTGCCAAGAAGGACGAACGTGTCTCTCTTGTGCACGTCTCTTCCTTTTCTCCCGCGGGCCAAATGTCGCTCATCTCCGTCATCGAGCCAGTGGATGACAAAGGTGCGAAAGAACGAAACCCCACAGACCCTCCGTTGTCCGAACTAAATGATTAAATATGAGGCGAACTTTGGGATAATTATGTAAATGACAAAAAGAACTTTTACGACACTGAAAACGTTATTGCTTCTGGAGGAAATAATAGAGATGCGCAAATTTATATTCGTTTGGAAAATATGAGTCTTTTAACACGCCGCATAAAGTTGCACCGTTTTTCAAGAGATATGTTCACTTAAAGCCGCGAAAGAAAAAGAGATCGTTAATTGTCAAAAGAATTTTTAAGAGACGAACTGTTATTAATTTTTCAATTTTCAAGATAAATTTTCCTGGAAGTAAAGAGATTTATCCTTATCTTTTTTGTAAAATTATTATTCTGTTACCAGTAATTACAAAGAATCGTGTGTTGCACGCCAACAACGGGAAAATACGTCGTAATCGGGAAGGAAAACGGCAAAATACAATTTTTACCTTATAAGGAAATTCGTGTCTCTTGAATAAGAAAGATAGCATGGTATCGCGCTCAATATATCCGCACTCGACGTATACGGAGTGTTTCAAGACGAAAGGTCAACACTTGAGAAAGATGTCGACAGTATGTCATTGCAGAAAAAAAAGTTTCGACGAGATTTCCACCAGAAATTGCGAAGAGATCGAAGATGAAACTTTCGCGAGCTTCTGTCGCGTAAACTTTAAGTTAAGGGATACTTTACTTCTCTGCCACACCATTCAAAATGCTAATGTCGTAACTCCGAAAATCGCCGTCTATTCCTTCTTCCTTCGTTGCCTGGAGACCGGATTTCGCTATAGTTAACGACTGAACGAGCCAAGTAGATTTTTGCATTTGCATAATTGAACGATAGGCTATTATTTTACGCGACTGCTTTTGCAATCCACGTCGAAGACTCGTTTCTCGAAAACAATCATCCAATTACGTAAATGTCCAACGACGTGGTAAACACGCATACATAATTTTCGTTTACAATAAAACACGGGCCTTTGTTTTATTATTGTTCACGACAGTTGTGCATTTCTAGATGCAAATCGCAGTCAACCAAATTAAAAATCATTCGCATTGAATGGTACTTGGAAGTATCAACTTTTCCTCTTGCTGCTTCTTCTAATTAATAAGAATCAGAGTAAGCTGCGCCCGGCTGCGCCATTCTTTGCCCACTTTAATTATATCTCGTTTTATATTTTATCAAATACGCGACGTTTAACCAGTTTAATTGATTTTTGTATTTTATTATATTTTCTTAGTTTAATCGAAACGTCTCTTTCGTATTTCAGAGCCACCAGTCGGTCGGTTTGCTTCCAGAAGGAAGAGCGTTTTCGCGGAGACTTACAATCCCGAGGATGACGAGGAGGATGACGGCTTCAAGGTACACATCATCTCTGTTATTGTTACTGTTCTACAAACTGTCACGCACGTTCCCGATAACGAGACCACGCGAATGACGCCATCGTTTGCCGAGGTCTCGCGTCTGTATCTTTATCCAAAAAGAAGAGAAAAAATGGCCTGGACGACTGAGAAAAGAAGAGTCAAGCTGATTGAATAAATTACATGCCGATGCTACGATAAATTCTATCGATGCAATCGCGCTAATGATCGTTCGCGTAATGATGCTCCATTGACTTAATGCTGCTCGAACAACGGCAGATTTGTCCGTCACAAAACGCCGTTTCTGGTCTCGACACGTCGCATCTCGCCGTCGCTTTTAGACCTTCTGTCATCAGATGTCGCAATGGATATTTTTTTCCAGCGTCGAAGCCTTCGGAAGCGTGCGTTTTTTACGCTCGTCACGTCCGAATTGGCGAAAACCGATACGTCGATTGTAGCTGCGTAAATAATCGCCGAGACCGCAAAAAATGCCGAAGCGCGTCGCATCGAGACGTGATAAATTCTGTACGCGTGAATATAAAAGTGACGAAATTTCGACACGAGAACAACCAACGGATAAGGTCAAAATTTCCTCGAAGATAAAAATATCGGAATCGATCGTTCACTTTTGGCGCGATGCTAATCGAAGACCATTACGCGCTCTTACGTGTTTCGTTAATTATTTCCGTAGAGCTACGGGCGATTCTAAAATCGGTCGGCCCCCGAAGACGTGGCGCGAAGTAATCGCGCACGTAAAGAACAGGTTTATATAACATTCCGCACTATAGTACATTTGCACGTATATTCGTTATCGTCGGTATTTTTCGCTTCGACGAGGATTCGAGCGACGGTGACCAACGGCTCCGTCTTCGATACAGGAGCAGTTTAGGTCGTTTTTTTGGTGATGGCAGAAAATAGAGTCTCTCTCTCGTTACGAAATGTCGTTATACGCCGCGCATGTATATGTGTGTATATACACACACGCGGTACATAATGTATATATCACAGTCTATTAAAGCATAGCTGGCGCGCAGTCTCTCTCCCTCTCTCTTTCTCTTTCTCTCTCCCGCGACCTGCTGCCGCGCGAGTGACGAAACGCGGACGAAGAGTTACTTTGCTCGGCGATGCGAGGTCGGCGATGTACCTTTGTGACGTCAGGCCTCGTGTTCGATAACCTGGCACGGAATGATTTACATGTATGTATGCATCATCGTCGTGTGTACGTATCGTACATACGCGCACGTGAATGAGAGAGAAAGGAACGTGCGCGGTGTATGTGTGTGTACATATGTATCTGTGGGGTAGTAAGGGGGTTTTGCGAAGGGTCGCCGGCGATGGGGTCGGGTTCGACGAGAAAGAGAGAGCATTTTCACAAAGACAGCCCTGGTGAATCCGATTATCGTCACCCCGTGGTGGCCGGTTACACGAAGAGGAAAATCGGCTATCTCTCTCTCTCTCCCCTTATAGGCCAGGCCAACCGACCGACCGACCATGTTTTCTCTCCGCGTGCTACGGCTAGGACAATAGCAGAGAAAACTGGGACACTCGCGATTTTTAGAAAGGCCAAGACAAGACTACTTCGACGTGCGGACCTTCTTTAAGCGTTTTACGATAAAAGGGTGCATCGGGTCCGCGCGTTCTTCTTCTTCTTTAACGGTGAATTCCTCGGCCAATTTGGAGTCGATTTTTCCTCGGCGAAGATGCCGAGGTGCTTAAAAGAAAAGGGCTTTTCGCGAATAAAACCTCAGGACACCGAATAGATAAAAAAAATCTCAACTAATTTCTTTGGTTAATAATTAAAATTATTATAATTAAAATTTTAACTTCAGACTTGGGGAGAATTAAAAAGAGATACAAGAACACTGAAGAGTTGGAGAGATAGAAAAATCAATTTTAAATATTGGCACTGAAAGTTTTGTCGTTAAAATGTAATACGCGCGAGAAACGGGACACCGTTCGTGCTCGGCGATGGAAAGAATATGCGCCGAATACGCGGCGAAATAACAGTTTTGCTGGTGGCAAACGGTTGACCCTCGACGAAGTTCTAATCGTATACGATACACGCGCCCCGGCCGCACAATGGCGCGGCAGATGGGACACATCGGTAATGGGAACGAGGAGTAACGGTTCCCTGCGAAATTGATCGTTTCTGTGTGCAACAATTGGAAACGATAACGAAACAAAAGAACCCGCCGCTCGCTTCGCTTGTGGAGAGACCGATTACCGCGTGTGCACTTGCCGCAAGCGAGGAAGTACGGCTGGCCACAATATAACGGCGCAAGTCGCTATCCAACGTGCGAACCAAGTTTTAAAGACGAATAATTTTTAATACCAGAGGCGCGAGCTTTTACGGGTGTAAACGAATAATGTAATGTGATATTAACCGCAGCTTCAGCGAGGGCTTTTTTGAAGAATGAAACTTTTTAACTCGAAGATTACAGTGATTATGCGCCTCGTTCCAGATGCTTTTAGACATTAAAGATTCTACATAAATATTAAACATCTTGTATTTTATCGTAAAGAAAAATACATATCAAAGGCTTTGTTACATAATTTTTATACAACTCGTGACGTTTTAGTTATTAATACGTTCGCCAAGAATCCGAATTTTATTGCAAAAATGTAATATAACTTGATAATTCTTAAAATCTAATAAACGATGCGCTTTATCGCTGAAATAATTGTGGGAGATGTCAAAGTTCACCGTATCAAGTCTAGCATAAAGGGCAATATCTCAAGTTGTATAGTCAAACTATCGAATTTGCTCGTCGTAACATTTAAAGAGGATTGCACTCTCACAAAAGACTTTATTGCACAGTTTCCAGAAGTCAAAAATTCAATAATAACCCAGAAGGAACAAGCAATGAACATTGAACATTTTTAAATAGTCGATATAGTAAATGACAGTCAATAAATAAATAACTTTAAATGTTTAATATATATTTAAAGATAATAATTATTATTTATGAATAAACGATGTTTTAATGCTGTTTAATAAATAAAAAATGAATGAAACATTGTACGTTTTGCACAATTTTTGCTTATTCAGATTCGAACTGCGTTAAATCTCTTTCTAATTATTCGTCAAGGGAGAAAACTTTCTCGCGGAGACAACGCCTCGAAGAGGTGATGTCTCATTATATAATTCATTATATTAGTACTTTAACAGTGCTAGATTTAGAATTTCGTCTAAGCTGCATTTTATCTAAGCTTTATTTTGTCTTCATACAGCTCATTGATTTCAGATGGTCCATCCAAAGAGCGACGAGCAGCGACAAAGGCTCAGCGAGAGCGTCAAGAACATACTCCTGTTTCGCGCTCTAGACGAAGTAAGTTAAACCGAGTTAAACATAGTGTGTTCATCAGCCGTGATCGCAAATAGGCATACCTAGGTGTAACAGCGACTTGGTATATACCCGCGCCAGTTGGGCGAAATACCAAGAAATCCACGAATAATCTCTTATTAGGAGCAATCGGTTTTGTCAACAAGACGATTTGCATAATTGACGTATAATTGTTTCTCTCATTAGTTATTGGTTGGTGTATTCAAGTATAAATTACTGGCCATTATTTGACTATTAGATAATATTGAGCATTATAAAAAATACTTAATTTTTTAATAGATTCCATTTTAATTTATTCAAATTTTTAATCTTTATTTGATGCACAGCACAATTACATATATTGAATTATGTAACATCGCAAATTGAGAACCGACGAAAACAGAATGTTAGTCTAAAAATTCTCGCTTGGCAAAAATCGATTTCGCGTTAGTCAAGAATCAATTATATTAAAAGGAAATATGTAATGATGAGACGCCCTCGTACACGTATATAAACATATTTATGTACGTAGAAGCACGTACATACATCGATTATCATCGCGATATTAACGTGACTCCCCCCTGCCTGCGTACTACAATTTTAAAGCCGATATTTAAAATCTCGGACGATAATATCGTGCTAAAACGTATTTATACGTGTATAATAAAATTATTTTTGCAGGAACAAATGGCGGACGTACTGGACGCAATGTTCGAAAAAACCGTTCAACCGGGAGACTTTATTATCCGTCAGGGGGATGACGGCGACAACTTTTATGTGATCGAGAGGTAATACTTTTTCTTTATATATTACAGTTAACGTATCGATAGGCTTCTCCCTTCAGCGGGAAGCTCCAGTGAACCAAGAGGTGATGCACACAGTCGATCAGTGCTTTTACTCAGAGCTGAAAATATTCGAACAATAATGTTTAGTAATCTAATTATTTGATTGATTATTTTGTCAGAATTGGAAATCATTCAGACAAGAACATGAATGTATAATTACCTTACAATTTTCTATCTTCAATTTATTTTCAATAGCCTCTGTCGCATTTCGTGTTTCAGAGGAAAATTCGAAGTATACGTCAAAGATCCCACGACGAATACAGATAATCATATTCACACTTACGATAATCGCGGTGCTTTCGGAGAATTGGCCCTTCTGTACAATATGCCCAGAGCAGCCACTGTCAAAGGTATCACGTCTGGCACACTCTGGGCCATGGACAGGCAAACCTTCCGACGTATTCTTCTTAAATCCGCGTACAAGAAACGTAAAATGTATGAGAACCTTATTAATAGAGTGCCGATGTTGAAGTCTCTGGAGGTAAATATTATGTAGTTATTTATATAATTATTTTTCCAAGAGATTTATAGAATATATTTGTGTTTTTTTAAAGTTTAAATAGCTCTTGAGTTTGTATTTTAAGATTAAATATAATTACTGCGTATCTTGTTTATTAAAGCTATTCTTTTTCTGTAATTAAAAAAAATATTCAAGTACAAAGAAAATTACTCTTTAAAATATCAGCTCTTACAAGATTTAAATTGTAAAATATATTAAATTGAAAAATCTTCCAGGCTTACGAGCGGATGAATTTAGCGGATGCCCTTGTACCGAAACAGTATTCCGATGGCGAACAGATAATTAGGCAGGGCGACACCGCAGATGGAATGTACTTCGTCGAGGATGGCGTCGTCAGGATCACCAGACTCGGCGAGCACGGCCGTGAAATTGAGGTGCATTTATTTATATTATACATTAATCCGATTCCCCGGGAAACGATCCGATTACGCTGGCGACGAGGGCCAAGAAAATTCTCTCCTTACTTAACTCGGCCACCTTTAATATCCTGCAGATTAATCGTGTTCCGGCTGGCGGTTATTTAGGCGAGCTGGCACTCGTGACGCATAAACCACGCGCTGCTTCGGCCTACGCTGTGGGAAACATCAAACTGGCGTGTAAGTATATTTCATTACTGCCTACGATTCCTAAATTGATAGGTAATCAATAACTTTGCGCCGAGTAATTGCGGATATCGATATTCACCGCGGTAATCGGGCTTGTTAAATGACAGAAGATGGTTGTGATGTGATATCTTTCTCTGCGCATTTAAATCTATTTTGAAATTTTTTGTCTACAAGATGTCACATTTTAATGAATTCACAAAAATGACAATTCTGTATGTCTAAAGTAATTATTTTATTTATTCAAACGGTCATTTCTTACACACAGTTCTGGACGTTGAAGCTTTTGAACGTTTGCTCGGCCCGTGTATGGAACTTATGAAACGTAATATCGACGATTATGAAGAACAACTAGTGAAAATTTTCGGCAGCAAAACCAACATCTCTGACATTCGATGAACTGTTTCTGGACAAAGCTACGTCGCCATGCGCTGTACTAAAGGATGCGACACTTTCGTACAGCACGTAATGTATAACGAGCACAAAAGAACTTGTACCACCTATTTCTGAATCTCATCCCGCGTGTTTCGGGTATCATCTCGGAATCAACAACTGTTTCATATGACTGTTCACTTAGACGTATACCTATTAAGATTCGTCGATAATAGTTACCAAGTTTATACTTACGGCACACATTGAACAAAGCTATAGGCTGCTCGATTATGTGCGCGTGTATGACGTAACGAGACGGTATTAATGACTATTCTCTAAGACTGTATTGGATCAAAAAGAGAGTATTAGTGCATTCTGTCGCTCGCGCTCGATCGTTTGTGAAATGAATATCTTTTATTTATTATTGCTCCAGTAAAAGATTGGAATATAATATTTTGAAGTCTAGAACCCACATGGACATTATACTATTTAACTTATCCCCGGAATGATTCATTATCAAGTTTATCTCAATGTATTCAATCTATATGCTCACAAAATTCGTGTATACTCTCGTGCATTATCCATTTTTAAACAAATCAGCGGCTACATTTATAAGACATAGTAGGAGTATAGAATATTCGAAATTGAATGCTCTTCTAACGTTACTTTCTGGCAAAAGATATATTACAAGAGAAATGACTATATTAGTAATTGAATATTGACACAAATCTCTTGCAAGGTTTCTACGAAATAGAGCGCATATTTCGGATCAGATCCTAATTCGGATCAGCAAATTTGAAATGCCTCTCTAGCCGACTGTACCTATCATATGTGGATTTTTTTCACTAATTGTCTATAGCGATAAGGGATAGCGAAAATATAGACGATAGGGGAAAAAATCCACATATGATAAATACAGTCAGCTAAAGAGGCATTTCAAATTTGCTGATCCGAAATATGCACTTTACCCTACCTAATATGCATATCATTCTTTCGAAGATAATGAAAGTAACATTGCCATTTTTAATGAGAAAGAACTGTACAATATTCTTTGATACATCCATTTAACAATGTAATATCTTGATAAAATATCAGGTCAGACAATCAAGATTTTGTGTATTATTCGCGGCGAGTAATAAATACGCACTTTGCGAATA
Organism: Temnothorax longispinosus; assembly: GCF_030848805.1. Taxonomy (NCBI): domain Eukaryota; kingdom Metazoa; phylum Arthropoda; class Insecta; order Hymenoptera; family Formicidae; genus Temnothorax; species Temnothorax longispinosus. The sequence goes on along the minus strand of NC_092358.1, from coordinate 1,287,841 downwards.
AATATGCACATATACATACACAAAGAGGTATTACACGTAACGCGCACATAGTGGTAAAATAATTTTTTAATTTATAATGTTATTTTAATTTTATTTTATTTATAAATAGACACTCGACTCTTATGTATGAATTACTTTTTTATGTATACTAAGATATCTTTCATGTTAAAAACAATTCATTCACAGAAGTTATCGTAGCTATGTATATAATAGATTTTTACTTGAAAAAATCAATTATTTTCTAGTAAGCAAAAAATAAATTTAGATAAAAGATTTTATACATGTTCCTTATTATAATAGAAATCAATAAACGTCAGAGTCGTACAAACGCATTCTATTTCGGATATAGAGTACTCCAAAAATGCAAGTCATAGAAAGTCCAGAACTAAAGGAGCCTTAAAATTGACTTAAATGCGCGGATATAATGACGCTAAACGAATATGTATGCATTGCGCGTGTACATGTACAAAGTAATATAAAAGAACACATATATAGAAACATGCATACATAAATGCGAAATGAGAGAAGAAAGGGGCGTGACACTTTTTAATTACTTTGAACTTGCATGTATCAGATTAGGTAAAAACGGTAAATTTTATCGTAAAAAGGTAACCGCGCGTTTAAGCCAACGTTAAATTCAAGTGTGTCTTGCCGATAAATAATGGTAACTCGAGGATCGATTACGAGAATCCGTCAACTTATTTTTATTACAGTACGGGACACGTTACGTGTATGATGATATACGTCTATCATCGTGATAAAAGTCCAGTCGAAAACCGATTCGATTATAGTAATGGACAGGTGCGAATGCTAGTCACTTTTTATGACCGTGTTCTTGTCACATTGTCTTCTGGCAATTACATTGGTCACGAAAAAAGAAAAGATACTTTTTAATACGGTGAACTGTATTTACCACGTAACTGAAACTCGCGATGAAGCGGCAGGGCTTTTTAAATAATATCACAATCGTGTGAGGGAGAAGAGGGAGACTCCTATGAAAGTGAAATAGAGAGAGAATAATATAGGAATTGTTAATAACTGTTGTAGTATCAATTATTCTTCACGTGCGACACTGATGTCTTGCATGGCCTTTAACTTTTTTTTCCATGCAAAGCTCATTCTCTTATAAACAGCTTAACCAAATCTCTTGAAATTTTTCAAATAAATAGTTGAATAAATCAAATTAATATTTCAACGATCTAAAAGTAATTCGCATTTTAAAACGTTAACAGTTGAAAAGCAGTTTGTGACATAGTATCAGTATCTTTAGTCTTCCACTGTATCTCCAGGCTGTGATATTATTTTCGACTGAGTATTTCATTCCTTTCTTGTAATCTCTCATAAGAGAAAATCGTAAAAAAATGTTGTAATCGTTATCGAATTTGCGAGGCATCAAACTGATGGATTTGTTTTAAATGATTCAACCAACGTATCTCTTATATACATATGTAAGTGCAACAGAGATTTTAATGGATTAACAAAAGTGACTTGATCATTGTTGGACACGAGAAACTCTACACGTATAAAAGAAAAGAAAAGAAAAGAAAAAGAGCTAATTCGCATACTGAGTAAACTCGATACGCATAAGTACTTACTTGTGTTAGATTACATTCGCTAAATTAAGTGTGAAGTATTGAAGTTAGAATCTGTCCAATTCGCATTGCTGTATGTATCTATCATGAGACTTATCTTATGTGTTGCGTGTTGTGGTTTATGAGTGTGGATGTGTTTGCATGTGTGTATGTGACGATCGAGCCAGTAATTTGTTAATTTATGTTGCTACTATTGATAGTTTACACTCTCCAATAGTTGTATAATTCATGTTATCGTCATTAAAGGTAATGCAATACACCGAAATATGTCCTACGGATAAATATTGTAATAGCAGTATGCCTTATTGTGCCACTGGATCTTCGTCTTTCTGCTTTCAAAGGGAGAAAGATTTATGAAATATCGAAGATACAGATTTCGTCGTACATCCGCGATCTACACTGCTGGATAAAACGATTCGACACTTTAGTAAATTTTTATAAATGCCTTCATAAGTCAATAACATTAGCGAATTAAAAATTTCATATGAACGGCAAGACATTGACAAGGATTATATAAGATAACTAAGAAAAGATTTACTTAAAGAATGATTCAGAATAACTTCTTTATTAATACAGAAAAAAAGTATTGAATTTTATTTTTATCTACAATATTTTTCCAAGAATGTATCTTGTAATTTATAGTCCAATTTAAAATTCCGTTATTTCCCTTTTAGCTAGAAATTGATTGCAAATTTTATTTATTAAAATATTATTTAATATTAACATTTTTATTTGTCATATAATGCTATTTGATATAAAATCGTGCCCCAGGAACTTTCACGGTGTTTTATCATTATGTCCAGCAATGTATTATGTATTCACATGCTATATCCAGCGATGGGCGTTCGATTCTCTTTCTCTCGCAAGTTTTCAAGCAATTCTGCTAGCCTAAAGTTTCGAATGATTTTGAATATTATATGGAAATCATTAATTTTATTGAATTTTCAACATCTGAAGAACTTGCTAGTGTTTTAGAAAATCATTAAAATCCTTCAAATTCTTAAATAAAGACGTCGAAAATCTTGGAATTTTTAAAAGATAATTTGACAGAACGATAGAAATTTAATATTATGTATCAATATTTGAACGAATACATTTATTGAAGCTATTATGAATTATTGCGATTAGTTAATTATCATGACTACATTACATGGAAAATAATTTTAATTATTTTCTTAATGTAGATTTATCTTAAAAATTTTTAATAAACACAAATGTTTCAAGATAAAACTTGAGGAGGCTTTTAAAATGATCTTTCGTCACTAGTCTTTCAAGAACTTTTTATTTCAGATAATATTCGAAATAATTCAAAACTTTTGTCGTAATGATTTAAAGCACTTGTTTAAATCCATCACTAAAGCTACATCGCAATTCTAGTCCTGAGTGACATGCGACATAGAGAAGTGTTTCCGACCAAATAGCATGTATCGAATCAGAGAGTTGATGAATTGACGGCGGTAATAATATCCGTAACGGCTAATAATGTGCCAGTAATACTTAGTTTTCTCATTTGACTTGTGTTTTTCCTTGTGCAACGATATTCCTGTTTTTTTTTTTTTGTTTTAATTTATCAAACGTAGCGCGTTAGTAGCTGTTATGTATGATTAGCAATGTGTCATTGTGCATGTAACAATGCACTTTGCATCGGACCAATTTCAAGGAGCAATTGAGCTTGCGACTATCTTTTCTTCCTTTTGCTCGTATTCCTTCGTACCGTAACAGCGTATTCTTCGCCGATGTAAAAACCCATTGTATGGAATTTCAAAATATCATGCGTACCTATACTAATAACTTTACTGCCCCTGCCGGTGAGCCATGGTGATTTAAATATTATTTCCACGCGCGTGCACCGTGACCGTAAAATATATTTATACAAAGTTGGAGCCCTGTACATGGCTCAACAAATATCTGCGAAAAGTAAATTTTCAAGTAATTCTCAAATCCCCATATTAATGCAATTAAGGAAAGCAATACGAGTCTCAAACTCGATTGCGTGCTGACAATCGTCCGGTGTCATCATACAAGAACGCTTGTATCATTAAAACTATCTTGATACTTTCTACCGTTATTTCTTCTTTTAGAAATCTCTATTAGCATTTAAACATCGACACTTTCTTCGTTCTTAATCCACACTGTACTTGTCTCTTCATACTTAGATGCTGATAATATTAATGTTTCGCCACGAAAAAAGAAAGAGATTATGCTTTTAAATTCCTTTGACAGCGACAGCATGTAAGTTAGCGCGTCGCGGATGCTTATGTGCAATTAGAGTAAAATGAAAGAGAAGAGTACACTTCCTATTTGCGGTTATATATGAACAATCGGGCAAAAATTGGGACGTTCGAGGGCCCAGAAGTATGTACGTCTCTCTCTTTGCGTGTTCCCGTTGTGTCCCATTTTCCATTATGTCTTCGAACCAAAGCATTATAAAGAGGAACCTCTCTGATTGTACTGTGAATGTTGAATAAATTTAGAATATATAATTAGCCTTAAAATGTGTCTGTGTACACGTTGCTTGAAGCGTATTATATATATATATATATATAGCGGATAACATCAGAATGGTTCTCCTTGTGTTCCATTAGTAATATAAGTCTTTTAGCGAATTTCTCGAATGAGTTTTAACGTGCCGTTTAAAGCGAACCGCGTCAAAGCTTTACTGCAAAGTGTATTTTTTATTTTGTAATTCGTTCGACGACGTATCCGCCTGGTGTGTCAAAATTCTTTGTAAAACGACAAAATGAGAAAAGAGACACGCACTTAGATACGTAACCGTTCTTTAAGAACAATCGGTATATCCGTATACATATCGCTTATTTTATATTTTAATAAGACTTCGCAAAGTTTCTTTTAAACGCGCGTATATAGACCCATTATTATTGTCCAGTCCGTACCCTATATGTTTGATAATATTGTTTGGAGTGCGGCCCTCCTCCCCTGTACATTTAATAGATTTTATACACATATGCGCATACGTAGAAACGCGTTTCTAGCTATAACAAACTGTTGTAAATTACAAGATAGTACGTACTTAACGCCCCTTCGTTTCGCAATGTGTTATAGTATTGTATAACGAAATATGCGCGTATATATGTATATATGTATGTGTGCATATATATGTGCATATACCTATAGTATATTGTACACAATTGTTAGATATATATATAGCATATATATCTAAAGTGTATAATACATATACACGTTAGGTATGCATGCAAATATACGAATATATATATATAAAATATCAGTATATATGTCGACACTCGTTTCCAGCTGGTCTGATCGGGTATCATTCTAATAATTATAATGCGTTGATCTGGCAGCGATATGATTCGAAGTAATCTAGAACCGAATGCGCAATCGCACGATCCGATTTATTGTACGATACAATGCAGATGTATGTCTATATATAATTTGTTAATAATATGTATCGAGAAGTAAATAGATTTTACTAAAGATTCTGTATGCTGAGCAGCAGGTTTATCTACGTACAATAGATAGATGTAAACTGAGGTAATATCGATAATTGAAGGACGAGGGTAAATTGAACGAGTATTTTGTGCTTTGTAATATAAATTTGTAAGACGCGCGATCACATGTCGTCCAGTCTCTTTTTCTCTTTCCGATCCGATAATACAAAAATTTATTTATACAAAGAAAACGAATCTCGCCGCAAGCGCTCACACAGACTTGTAATATTTATAACAATATTATGCTTACATTATATGGGCCAAGATAGAGCAATCGAATAATCGATAACTGAACATTAGAAAGTTCGCCTTTGTATGCCTGTACCTCAGCGATGCTTAGCAGCTAATTATGTTTCTTATTCAATTGTATTGTGTATTATTTGTGATTGTTATATTCGACGATTCGGATCAAATCACAATGTCTTCAGACATATTTTTATCTAACATACTCGTTAGAACTAAAAAGATTCGAATCTTATTAAAAAATTATTCTAATTTGAACGATTATTAATTATCATACCAAGTTTTTTCTTATTGAATATTTTATAATTAAATTTCTTTTCCAAGTGTTTCTGCTCGATGCAAAAGTGGGGAACAGATTTCTAGCGACATATCTATATTTGTTCAACAACACGTATCAGTATCGAGATTCACAGCTATACCGAGAAACTGGAATTAATCGAATGAGCTTGTCCATGCATACCGCTGATGTAATTATCATTATAATCATCTTCTCGTACAGGATGTCGCAGAAAAGTTGGATGCTGTTTTAAAGGTTGTGCTTATCGAAACGAGAGGAGAGCAACTCGCATAAACCGGATCTCCCAATAAGTTGAGAGAGTTATGTTATAGTCTTTGCGTCTCTACAGTCATCGTCATTGCAGTTCGCTATGTATCAACTTTTACCATCACAACATTCCCTTTAAACAGCTTCCAAATCCTTTCCGCGATACTCGACTCGACAGTGTACGCGTCTCGTCGCGCGTAAGCTGAGCTCTCGGACGTTCATGTGCGTATTTTCGCGATGGAGCCTAAGCGCGGTTGTAAACCAAATAAGTCAAGTCTCAGATGCATACAATGGAAAATAAATATTTGGTGTGTCTCCCTTTATGCTTGATCAGCCAACATTTCGTACACGCTTGTCACAGCGTCACTGCCCGAGATTTAAGTAGCAGCATTTGATATATCCCCCGTGTAACACCGTGTCTCACAGTCGTCGTGGTTTCATATATCTCGGCACGAAGAATTCTATAGAAGGATGTATATTCAGTTCACCAGGAAACTTCTCGTGTCCCATTCGCGAAGCTTCGCCTCCTGCTCTCGTACACATTCGGTGATTCTGCAAAACATTGTCCGGGTGATCCTATTTTTTTGGCAAACGCCTCGGTACGTTGTACAATCTTATGTGAAATAACCGGATGCGAGTTTGTATTCGAGCAGCGAGCAACAATATACACTTGGTATACTATAAATAAATAACATAATAAAAAGTGAGAATATAATAAATGAATGGACCTGTACAGAAGTCTATTATATCTATTTATTATTATTGGTAACTCACACGTGTTTATGCACTTACAATTTTCGTCGTTACGCAAATAATCTGTTTTAAATTAAATGAAATACGAAGATAAATACTTTGCGTATTATGAGAATTGTTAACACTCCTCTTGTAATTTAAATCCCAGAATTAAATTCCAGAATTAAATAATAAAGTCAATCATATAGATTGGAATTTGTAAGTAATATTGCTATTTATCTGAACAGTGTTAGAAAACAAAAATGTAACATGTAAATCTTTTTAGCCTTATAACAGTTTTTATTGTATTCTAAACTTGCTTCATTACGGCATTATGCCCAAATAGTTATAAATGACAGATTTGCTCTGTTTTATGATACATCCAATTTCTTTCCTTGATTGAAATGATACAAGTATAACAGACTTTATTTGGGATTGATGTAGTTTCGGATTTATTCTTCCTGTTCTACCATATAGATTGAAACAATCATTAAAAAAAATATTCTTTATTCACACTGTAAGCGATCTGTTTACTTTACAAAATATATTCATCAACGATGTGTTCTGATGTTCTCTCATAAAATTTTTTTGTTGGCATTATTATTAAATTAATAATAGCTAACATCATATTTTATTATCTTTGAGGAGCTTCACGAAGGATCATGTCAGGTCTTTTATGTACAATTAATTCTATGAAAGCTAACGATATTAATAACGACCAACCAATTTGTTCTTGACAAACAGGACTTTGTGCGTTGTACATGTTTCTCAATTCTGTTCCTATTAACACTTTTGGTTCCTTTGTTTTTATCGGTTCGTTGCTTTCCTGCAATAGCTTTTGCACCATATACTGTGTAGAAATACCCTCGTTGTCTATTATAAGTCCATAGATTTTTCGCAATACACGCTGCCGAAGTATAAAGATGTTGTTTGCCACAAATACTGTGGTGTCTGAAAGATTTGTAACAAAATTTTTATATTAGATTTTTCTTCCCCATGCAACGTGTAACAAAAATATCAGCACTAGAAATCAACATGATAAAAGTGTATATCTTTCGAATTGAATCATGGGTGTAGCTAAAAATCTTTACATTTATTTTAGACTGATTGATTCCTTAAACTGTTAGTAAACATATATTTTCGAAACAATTAATGTAAATTAGGGAAGAGAAAATTATATTTCTTATTCGTGAATCAATTTTTATCTCCATTCATAAAGAAAAAAAAAAGAAATAATTCTAATTGATAATTATTCTAATTGATAAATTTTTGTCGTTGAGAAACACTAATAAAGCATAATTTTCATACCATTAAATTTATTATCCAACATTGTCAGATACGACAGAATGATAGCGCCTATTATAGATTGTTGTACAAAATTTTGATAAAAGTGGCGGTTTTGTATACGGCCCACGTCACCACCGGTCTCTTGCATTATATACCGATCAGCCTTCGGTAATTTTTTGGCAATTGGTATTGTCTAAATAAAAAGAAAGAGTTGTGATAACAAAATATCCTACAATTGGCGATCTCTAAACAACAGGCTTATTTTATGAAGTAAACAAAAAACTTCTTAATGCTTCAATACTTACCTCTTGAAGTAAAGTATGAATATTTTCTTTTGGCCCTTTTCGTGGAAAAGATTTATAACTCCACTGTAATACTTCGCAATCGCGATTTAATAATGACCAACTTATCAAGTTATGTCCTACGTATATCCCTAACACTGTATCGACATCCTGTAACATATAAATGGAATTGATCTAGAATGTATGGAGACAAGGGAGGAAACTATCAATTAATATTTTTCTCATATAATTCTTTAATTAGAAAATTAAGGAGAACTTGATATCTCGTACCCTTTGACTAGTATCAGTATTTTGTGGTGTTACAACCAAGCCTGACGTAATCTTCTTAGGAGGCTTTTTCTTACCACATATAATTGACTTATAAAAATTATACACGCATTTGTTATTCATACTCTGTACTTTTAATAAATCGTCCAACGATTCAAACGGTCCATTATTTGCACGGTGCAATTCTAATTTCTCTGCACGCTTCTTAGTAATGGAATATCTTTGAAAAAATAATTTTAACAGTAATAAATGCACGATTGAAAATTTCTAATACACGAAAAGAAAAATATAATTAACTCACTGTGCTAGATCTTTCATGCTTTTGCTATTTATTACTTGGAGTATTTTCTCCTTATCTTCTGAAGAGAGAAGGTTTATATCAAAAGTGTCAGTGCACATGTTGTTTACTTTAAAAATAAATGCGCTCAGTGTCTGATGCTTGTAGATCTGTAAAGAGAGGATAAAAAAGAAATAAGACAGAGAATATCAAATTCTCTGAAAAAGAAAAATTGAAATGTTTTAAAGAAAAGTTATAAAACCCAAAAATATAAATTTATAAAGTTTGCATGAGATACTATCATAAAATAATTATATATTTTTTATTAAAAAATTATTAATCTCTGTAATTGCAAAGAACATACAAAATCTTACCTGCGCTCTTTGGTTTTTAATAACTGTATTAAAAAATCTCGTCAACATCATGTTCCACATTTTATCGTAAAATTATTGACACAAAATGTAATACAATTGATTATTAATCATCTCATTATTATACGTTCAACTGACGTCTTCAATATGCACCAATATATATAATTAGCTCTATAAATGTGTTCGACGTAAATTTAATTTTTATGTGCAAGCAATACAAATAAATACCCACATGTAAGTACTGAAAAATATGCTCTGCTTTGTAGCTAGGTTATATTGCGCTTTTTGCACCTAAAATGGAATAAATAGACGTTACTGACGTTAGAGAGAGAAAGAGAAAAGATGGAAAGTACGGAAAGTGCAGCTACAAAACAGAACTATCGATCTAACCTAACCTGACGTGATGAAGGAAACTCTATGCACTTTACACGTTCAAAATAACACTGTATTATGTATTATATACAACTTTGAACGGAAAAAGCTGAGAAGAAACGTAAAAAGTACATTCGAAACATCTTTCTTAACTTTCTGTGCTTAAAATAAAATAAAAATATATAAATATCAAAGAAAAAGAGGATAAAAAGTACAGAAAGATCAGAGATCAGCTGATCAGCTTGTAAAGAGTGGTAAAGAGCAAGTCAAGTTGGTCCAAGTGAGAGAATTTTGCCGTCTTGGATTGGCGATACTGGACTCAGCTGACTAACCGAAAATTCAAATTCCATTTCCAAGTTTCACGGGAGGTAACCTGCTTGCGGATTTCGTAGTTTTGCTTTCGTTTTCTCTCACGAAAATAATAATCATGCAACAGAATTCAGTCAGACGTAGATCGTCCAGTAATCCCGTAAGGATATCCATGATCGAACGGGAAGATAAGAGCTCGACAGGAGCTCGAACGGATCAACGGAAGACACAGACATTGAAACCGAAGGGAATCTCGACTGGTGAGGTCTCTCATATTCCCAGGGCTCGTTTTCGGAGCTCTTCCAGCGACCGAGCGGGATCGCTCGGCAGAAAATCGTACTTGAAAGTAACAGGTAAAGTATAACATGTAAAGGCATACTCAAGACTTCTATCTTTTCTAATTACTTGATATTATGAGCCAGCACAGGATAGAAACGTGTCTTCAATAAGACAAACATTTAATTTAATTTATTTTATTCGAGATCGTTCCGACTTCTTTTTAAATTATGTTCAACTTATGTGTATGTATTGTGTGTGTGTAGGCAAAACTCCGCTACGGCAACCAACAACTCCAATCACCCCGGTGAAAGTCGCCACTAAGCATGCTATCCCAGGTACAGTGCTTACAGCAAGTTCTAGCAAACATCATTCGTCGTTATCAATCGGTCGATCACCGTCCGGCGACCGTGCTAGCACCATAGGAGCTAAGGGCCCCAGAAAGGACACAAGACCCCTAGCGGATAAGGTTTATCAGATGGACCTATTAAAAGAGATCGATAAGTTCTTTGAGATAAATCAGTGCTCGACGATGTTAAACAGCAACGGGAGTTTGAAACCAATTACATTGAAGATGTTCGTGGAGGTCTCTGGCTTTCTATTGAAGTACTTCGACGTCAAGCATACTCTCACGATGGCAAATTACATAGATGAATTACCAAAATGCGCAAAGAAGTTACACTATCCTGGCGTGATGAACAAATCATGGCTTAAGACTGCCAACGCAATGCATTCGTGGCCCTATGTTCTCGGTTGGATCGGCTGGTTGGTGGAAGCATACAAAGTGAGAGAGCTCGCATTGAACAGATACCAACTGGAAACTTTGCCGTTCATAGGAACGGAGCAGCAGGCTCAGAGTTGTAGCATGGAGTTTCAAACATTGTTGGAATGTTATAGAGTTTGGAATGACGAGGAAAAAGCCCACGAGGAGGTAGAACTATTGAACCGATATCTGCAGAACGTTTTAGTTCAACAAGGCATTACTGACTGCGATCTAGCTCAGGCACATAAAGAATTGGAAGAAGAAGAAGTGAAGTTGCAGATCCATGAGGAAGAGTCACAAGAACTCGATAAAAAAATTGAATATTTACAACAGAAATTAGCGTCTTTGCGCGCCAAGGAATCTAAACAATTAAACGATATTAAAAGCATGGAGGATTGTATAAGCAAGCTTTCCGCTGAGACAAATCAGTTAAATACTGAACGTGAAGTTTTAAATGAGCAAATTCGAATAGGAAATAAACAATATGAAGAATTATTCTCAATCGTGAAGAATCAACCCATGTCTAAGATTGAAAAGGAAAATATCATTAAAAAATGCACGGAGATTCAAAACTACATACACCAATTTGACGAGCATTTGAAAGATTACCAAAAGGAATCGTACAGTTTAGATATCAAATTCGCGTCTTTCAATAATAATCTCAATATGGCAATATTGGCGTATAATAAGGAGGTCTTTATGCTTATCGACAATGATGTTGGTCTGAATTTCGATGACGTAAAGCTCCCGGAAAAAGAATTGTTGAAACCGGAGATGATGGATATAATGGAAGAAAAGGCTTCTTTAATAAGAACATTCAAAGAGACATTGATGAAGCAATGCAACGAGATAGAGTCTCTTATTCAATTCGAAACCATGAAATTGGAGAAACTCCAAGAAGAAATTAAATCTTTGCCGGATGAAAACAAATTGAAAGAAGATATATCTCACATTAATGAACTGAAGGCAGGTGCGAAGAAGGAGAAAGCCAAACTTATAAAACAGATAGAAGACTTGAAAAACGAAATTAAAGCAATGGAAGATATGATGCCAGATTTACAAGCGGAAGACTTCGAAATAGAAGAGGCACAAGACAAATTAGATGCAGTTATAAGAAGAAAGATGTTTCTAAAGCAAGCTGCCAAACGGTTTTTCGAAGAATTTTATAAAACTGTCGGCGAGCATAGAAAAGAGCTTTATAATATTGCAACAAAAGTTAGAACGCTATAGAAATACATCTCTGCACAAATATTTTTATCATGATATATGTCCTGATATTCCTTCGCCACATTACCCCATATTATTTGTATTGTATAATCTATTACACACTATATTGTATATTATACGGTTTCAGTAAAATGTTGTCGCATCTTATTAAAATATAATATGTACAAAAATGTTTATTTCAAATAAAGAGTTTTATAAATATGTTTTTATCGCAGAATTCTCGTGCGTGTCATTTATATACAAATAAAATAGATACATATTCTCTCGTCTCGTATCTTTTTCATTTTTCCTTTTTTTTTTACAAAATGATGCAAATTCTAGTATGTAAAATATTTTTATTCTATTAGCTCTATATGTCATGACAATATGCAACTCGCAATTTCTTTTTTTTTTTTTCATTCTTTAAGATAAGTTTTAACATCATCTGATAAGTTACATAGTTGAAGCATACGTCCCTTAACTTCACAATGTACATGATACATTAATAGTTAATGAATAACAAAAAGAGATATTATAACGAACACTATATATACTACATACAAGACGTTACGTTCGAATAAAATATTCGCCATTCGGGAATCAATTGTATTTTTCAATAACGTTTCGTTTTTTAAATATCATGAATTGATTTTCTATTAAGGAGTACCTTTTAATTAGCTTTCTGTATAATTTCACTTGAAACTTCGACAATGTTTATATTAAAAGAGTTGAAATAAGTTGTCCAAAATATAACAGATACATGCCTGCACGAAATCGTTCCAATAAAATCATTGGAATGTGAATTACATATTAATATGATCTATATCATAACTATTTACTACAAGTATTATGCTTTTCGATGATCGATGATCGATGATCAAATTATGATCATATCTGATATTTTAAAAGTCACTCCTCAACTATGAATTTTAAGCTGTAGCTAGGTCCCGACTGCCATTTTTATCTTACTTTAATATGTACATATAAAACATAGTAATCAGTGTATAATGTTGATTAAAATGCAACGGGATATCTAATACAATTGGTTTTAAAAAATTTGCAATGCTTTCTAGTCTGTAAAAAAAAATAATAAGTCTTTAAATAATTCAAATATATTCCCAATTTTTTTCGCTAGCTTTACATAAGACAAAATTAACAAACAGATTTAATCACTTTCGTATATTTATAATTTTCAAAATTATGAGCTGTATTCATAAAAATGGCAATGTAACATGCAACTTGATAATATTAACTTTGATATATAGAAAAATATGATATATATATATATATTAATTTTATCTTATGTTGAGCTTTATTGTATATTGCCTTATTTTTATATAACGTGTAAGCGAGTACGTGTACGTTATATGCTGTGTATCAATCTTTTCGCTTTTTATTTAAAGAGGAATTAGCCTATATGCATGTGCATTTACATGAATTCTTTTCTTTGCACGATCGCTGCACGAACCTTCTTATCGCAAACTACCACCAGATAGCTATGAGATCACACAATTACATATTGTGAAAGTATATTCTATTGTTGACTATCGTGAAAGAATTGAGAGGAAGAGAAAAATGTACGCTATTTGTATTTAAGTGCGATTACAAATAACAATTGATGGATTCATAAATGCTCCAGAAGAGCTCACGTACATACACGCATGTACCCACGAACACACAATCGTACGCAAAAATAAAGAGTATCCTACGTATATTTCATAATTTTGTACTAATGTTTCGTATGCATTAATGAATGATTAACACATTTAATTATACTCGCGTGAATAGAATAATATCCCGAGATTTGCTATAATATTGATATTATTTATATTACAAATAATTCAACAGAAATATTTTTAGATACAGCTTACAAGTCTTTGAGATACATAAGATACCTTTATACGTAAAAAAATAAGTTTTATGCAATATATACAATAACCAGGATCGGATTTACTCGTTTGCTGCCTATAGACACGTAAATAGTGCTACTGAAAAGAAAGCTAGTTTGTTTAAATGCCATTCGTCTTTTTAATTGACATAATCCAAATTGTGGCTATATTAGAAGAGAAAAGAATGTTCAATTAAAGAAAGTGTAAGTTATTAAATATATTCAATATTTCTAATATATTCAATATTTCTTTTCTTCAAATATAACATAATAAAATTATATCTTTTTTATTAAAGACAATTTTGTGAAAAATTTCGGTTCTAGGCCGATGTCTATAGTGCCTACTGGTAACTCGAACCCTGATAGTAACGTTTTATTGAAATCGTTTTCAACTTCAAATTTTAGGCAAATAAGAACTTCATGTTTATCTAAATACATTTGCAACTTCCTATAAAATAAAATAAAAAATTTTTACAATCCGTATTACGTATAGACTATAGACGTCACTCTTCGCGTTTATTATTTATTTAGATTTTTTTGTTAGTGTACGCGATTCACTTAGAGTATTATTTCGATGCAATCCTAAATTGTAGGATAATTTAACAGATCGCTGTTCCACACACGCTGCGTTTTATACTTAGAGATTGTAAAAATCAGTATGCAAAATAGATAACGATCTTTTTGTCATTGTATGTACAACTGGCAAGTTGAACGGGATATTTTTTTGACGCGTAAATATTAAATTCATCGGCTTTTGTATATTTAAATTTAACTTGCGGTATCTCAACTAATTCACATTGATAATTCGTGTATTTGTGGTCTCAGTAAGCTAAATTTATTATAAAAATTCCCAAATTGTTGAACGAACAGATGAATATCATTTAACATACATGTGTCGATCAAAAACATGCTCCAATATATTCATGAAATACAATATATAAAATCGAATAATCAGCATTATACATAAATACAGGATGTATAAACGGAACACTTTCATCTGTTATTAAAATTACTGTGATACAGCTAATCAATAAGAAATATTTTTGTTTTATGAAACTTGCCTTTTATACTATACAATTAACTGAACTATGTTCAGATTACGCGAGTGTTCGCATAATTTTAGAAGCGCTAACGCATATAACGCATCATATGTAACAAAATAGTAGATGCTAAATCATAACAGTGATTAATTTTATAGGCAAAATTGACTGTCACCATGATTAAGCATCATATTAAATATCTGTATTTTTTGCGTTATATTGAAATATTTACAAATATTCAAATAGTGAACCATACGTGAACTGCCCCATTTCTTATATACGATATATTTCTCTAAACTAATTTACCCTTGCAAATTCGTAATTACATGTTTTTGATTCTCATAATTGTTTCTTTTAATGGTTCTAGTTGAGCTATTTACATAACGCGTTTTTCTCTGTTGAGAGGTGTACTTGTCACACTTGGATAATCACTGGTACGGTATAGTTCCTCACGATGTCCGTTTAAATACTTTGTCACACATCGATCTGTATATCACTATCTTCCGCCTCACTTTCAGTACTTACCATAGCATCTTCCCCTACTAACAAGGCAGCGGGTAAGTTCTGTGGTACATTGTCAATGTCTAGTCTCGGAGTAGAATACACATTTAACACTTGTATCGTTGTGGGAGACGTCGAGAGACACTGCGGCACGGATCCTAAAGGATCTCCACTTAGCGCGTCGCAATCCAAGGAAGTGGACAATTGTAATTGTAAATTATGAAGTTCAGGTATATGTGGACGGATCTGAAATATATAGAAATTATATAAGACACTTCAAGATAGAATTGAATATACAACAAACTCAGTCGCGTAGCGACGAATACCTTCAATCCATCTGCCGTATGAGGATTTCTGCAACCTCTACATCTACACTCCACGCAGGGCTTACTTTCGACGTAACAGGGACACCTTTGACCACAACAGGTAAGTTTCCCAGGTATCGCGGTGGCATTACCACATCTGCATCCTTTTCTTTTACTTCTAGCAGAACTCGACCTTGGCTTTTTAAAACTGCCCGAAGACTGCTTATAACAAAGTGAATTACATTATTGTCGATACTCCCAAGGAAATGTCAGTAAATTAAGTATTACAGATCAATGCAGAAGTAGTCAAAATTAAAAGCTAGAACGAATATGCTTTTCAAAGGCAAAACAACAAATGTCTGCATTAATCTTTCTTATGGGACCTAAGTGAATGTGAGTCAAGATTTCTTTAAGACTAGTATTAGTATAAAACATAAGAGCGATAAATATGTACAGGTTAATTAAGCTCAACTATAATTGTTAATAGACGTGAGTCAGAAAAATTATTGTACCTTACAAGAAGTGTTAACCAAGGACGAACATCTTTAAGCATTTAAATAAAGATTACAGTGCAATGTAAATCCTGTAAGGCATAAGATTAACCGAATATCTATTGAAATTACTTTGCTGCTCTTTGAAGATTTTTTCTCAGAAGGAGTCCCATATTTAAGGTGGGAAGACGGAATGCATTTTACCCCTCCTACAGAGCCGTGCTGATTTCCATCCGTCTCCTGTTGCCCCGTGTTTTCCGTGTCTTCCGTAGCAGCCGCTTTCCGTTTTATCGTAATTTTGTTACCAGATCCAGCGTACATTACGGAATATATGGAGGATCCGTTTGATACCGTACGAATCGTTGGTGACTCTAATTTGACAGCAAGAATACAATAGTGGTAAATAATTAATTACTCGCATGTTTATTCGCATATTTATTCGCACGAACTTGCGACAATAGTCGTATCGAGGGAACGTTTTTATACTCCGTACCAGGTATGCTCTGGGATATCGCCTCAGTAGTCTGGATGTTATTGCCCTGCGTCTGAGTGGAGGTAGTGCTGGTATAAACGCATGGTAAGATACTGTAAGCGGATTTGGACAGGCCGGCGTTGCTCTTGAACTCATCTTTGAAGCCGGCGCCTTCCTGGATGAGCTCCATCAGGCTGGTGGCACCGATGGTGGACGGGGCGCCGTTGGTGGTGGAGTTGCTGGCAGACGTGACGGTGAGCAACAGGGTGCGATAGATGTTGGTGCTGGTGAGATACTCGCATAGCTTCTTGTAGCACTGCAGCAGTATCCGCAACTGCACGTTCTCCACGTACTTGTCGTAGTCCTTGCACCAGCCGCACGACGGCTTGAGCTTCTTGCGGCCGCCGCGGCAACCGCGGCACACGTGATGCTGACAGTTGGTCTCGGTCGGCGTGTGCGGCTCGATCAGCAGGTTCGAGCACACGGTGCAGCTGAGGCTCTGCCGCAAATACGGCACCAGCCTGTAGAGATCCGTCCAGGAGTTGGAGTCGTCGGCGTCGGCCTGCAGCACCAGCCGACACGTCGACACGTACAGGCTCGTCGCGTTCATCGCGTCACGCGTCACGCGCCCGGCGCCGCTCCGCTCCGCTCTCCGCGCCCGGACCCTCTCGCTTCCCTCTCGCCTCCTCCCTTCGCGGGCGCGAAATATCACAAACCCCTAAACTTTACAGCCGCCGCCGTACGCTCCGCGGCGCGTAACGCGTAACCATCCTCCTCGCGCACACAAACAAAACATACGCCATGTTTCGTCGCCGAGTACTCCGCTTTCCGCTTCCCCCGCGTTTCCACAGAGGGCGCGCCGAGTGTCTTTCTGTTCTTTCTTCAGTTTCTGGCGCGAGCGCGACGCAACCCGCCTTATCACTGACGTTCAGGTTGTTCAGAGGTTCAGAAGAGGCTCTCAGATGCTGTCTTATCGCGTCAAGCTGGATACATTCGGAGCGATCCACGTCAGATTGGACAGTAGAGTATTTCTTTCTCGATTTCGAATCTTATCGCATGCAAAAATAACATATATGGTAAAACGTGAATTTGTACAAAATTTCCTTAACCTTATCTGTTGCGCCTAGTTTTCACCTGAATTTTGTTCTTTCTTCCTTACCAGAAATTTTTAAAAAATCCTAATTAATTTCAGCTAATAAAGAAATTGTAATATGCTTGGCAATCTTGAATAATTGTATTTTAAATAAACGTTCAAAAGAAGGGAATATTTGAAAAAAGCAACTTCCTTGAGGACGGTAAAAAAAAGTCATTTATTATCGCACTCATTTACAGAGCCGATTACAAAAAGCTGAAGATAATTCCTAATTACTCAGCTATTTCTGACGAACGGCATGCGTGAAGGCCTAGCTGTCTGCTTTGCTGTAGTATAAATCGCAAGAATTTAAAAGTAAAAAGATAAAGGTAAGACAATACGCGAAACGTGAAGGTAAAGCTCTGAAATAGGACAAAAGAAACAACAATCGAAATAACGTTGAAGAAGACTTGTCAGTGCAGTTCGAAATGTCCTATTTATTAAACTATATATTTTATTTTTAATTCTTGAACTTTTCACATTGAATCAAAATAATTTTCTGTTAACTTGAAACTTGAACATTCGAAATCCCATTGTATATCTCATTTATGTCAATATTATAGATGGTTTCAATACTACGTACAAGAAATCAAATATTATTCACTTGTTTGCTATCTGCTTCGGCACGAATTGCCCGAAAGCATCGTCCTTATACACGTCGAATTGTCGAATGAGATCGTCACGAGTTGCGCGAAAAAAAAAAGAATTTATATTTATATGATGAAAGAGAAGAATTATGGTGTAACGCGATTGACGCAAGTGATTTAATTGCTTTATTTGCTTGCAGGGTCGAGAGGAATGTTCCTTTCCATCCTTGTTGCATGATGCTGTTACGCGCATTTTATTTTCGTCAACATTGACAACGTTACGTTCGCCACCGAGACATATACCTACTCCGGACTGGACTTTCTCTCGCCTCGTCCGTCGAGATTGGCGGGATCGTTACTGGGATGAGGATTCGCGTGAAAAATTGATTCTAACACGGCGCAACTGGATGGTTGTAAATCTGGACTTGCAGGTAAACACATGACTGCAGAAATTAATTTTGCAGTCTATATTAGCGAAAAAAGATGATAATGAATCTTGTGAAATCGTTAAGAATCCAGGTAGCAGGATGACGTCTAAAGACGTCTTAATGATATATTATTAAGACATTATTAAGACGTTAGTAATACGTCACTTGACGTCACTCTGCTACTTGGGAGTAGTAACTATATACTTATCGTAATAAAATTGTCAATATTTAAAATTCCCATATTATTGAAAAATATTACATTGTTATACACTTGCGCGTATGCACACATATGTATATAACTTTATATTAATATAATTTTAAAAGTTTTGTACTTTATTTTAGTTCTATTCTATTCTTTCTTCTTTTCTGTTCTTAACGTTAGCACTATTAGCGAGGCAACCTAAGTGAAATTTTTAAGTGGCAAAATTTTTATCTTATAAATGTAGCTTATCAATATGTAGATAAGTAGTAATACATTAAATATCCAATTTCAATAACAAGTTGAGAGAAAAATATCTGCTATATATTAAAATTTGGAACGAGTGTAACGTAAAGTTACATTCGTAGTTACGCTCGTATTCCAAGTTTTAATACGGAAACCTCGCGTATGACGGTTTGACGCAAATACTAAATGGACAAATTATGAAAATCATATGCTGGTATATTCTTTGCGGTCGCGTGGCTGCGATAATGTGTAATGATTAAAATTGAACATTAACGCTCTTTCGCGAGAAGGAAAACTGAAGTATCACGCACGGATGTTGGTCGTAACGTTTCGTAACGTTTCTGCATCTACACGCATCTTATACTCGCATCTGCTTTCCATGACCCTTGGATTTTGCGGCCATGGCCCGCGGTTGGTTGGTCGATTGAGTAAGTCTCCGTACAATATGGATAATTCGCCTCTTACTCTCACAATGCTCTCCTGCCTTATGGTTATCATTTTGTCGTTATTCCTTACGCGTTCATCACGCGACCTTCGCAATCGCGGGCCCGTTCCAAATTATGTAATGTGCAGCAACATCTTTCTCTCTCTTTTACGTTTTAAACACATCTGTTTTTATCTGGCGAATTTAATCTGTAGAGAATCCATTTTCTGCTTCTTTTAGCTACGCTTACATACACTCTTCGAGGCGTAGGGGGATAGTCAAGGTAATCGTAATACGTAACGAAAATCGCAGCACTTGCCGTTTGTAGGATGACCGTCGAGAAACGGTAGCAAAATGTTATATTCTTCGACAAGCTATAAAGAACTAAAGGAGAACGACTGTTAATTATGATACACAAAATAATGATAATAATCAGTCGAAAAATTGGTGAATAAAGTCTATAAAAAAGTACTCGCTTACATCATAAACTATAATAGACGGGTTACAGAAATAAACTAGGAAGTTCTTATAAAACGGTTAAACGTCATCGATTGACGCGAGCTGGCAATTACCGGTTGCCCGTTTGGCGTTGACCTGGGCAGAACGGGGAATTCCCTTCGGAACCTGTTTCATGGGATTCTTGCCAAAGAAGTGCAAGTCGATGTCCATACCGATTTCAACTGCCTTATTTGTAAAAACCATGCCGAGTAAGAATAGCATCTGATTTGTAATGCGGAATGCTCCTCTTTTTACTTCCGCCTCTATTAATCTTCCGAATATTTGTTTTGTGATGTAATCCGGTACCGGGATTTACATATTAAATATATGTATATGGATTTAATCTGTTATGTTTAAAACCGATATAATGGACAAACGCAAAATCACAACGGAATTTTCGTCTCGAAAACATACCTTAATCGTATCTTATCTCAAGAAAATGACGTGCGTATAAAATGTATATCAGTGTTTATCAGTTGAATCTCTAGCTTTCTAGTGTCGGAAGTGTTTCATTAAGATACGAATGTCACCATATGCAGCCTCTAGAAAGTTATAATGTCGTTTTCACACATTAAATGTCGTATAAATATAAGAGAGCAAGAATTGCCGAACATAAATTAAATGTATCGAATTCGTTTAAAAGGAATTTGTTGCGTCCTTAAAGTGATATTATTGCTTGCGCACAAACATCTGTTTTGTATTATGAACAATAGGTAATTGAAAAAAGCTACAAGTAAAACTTGTTTTCGTAAAATTGAGTCAATTCTGTTTTAATGTCAAAAAAGATTTATTTCTTGAGATTAAGAATATTTCTAGATTTCTGTTCTTTAGTCTTTTTGACGTGCCAGGGTCGATGTTTACGATCTTAATTATATAGATTATCTTCAATCTTTGATTGAGGATTATCATAATTGACTACAGTTTTCTGTACACAGATTATTAGTCGGTTACTCATATTATCGGATTCATATTTCTTTTTTACCACGAAAACAAAAGATTTCGAGGATAAAAAATTCACAGAAGTATATCACGAAATGGAGAGAGACTGCGTCATCCTTTTTGTTTACCCATTTTTTTACAGGATTTAATCCGATTAGCAAGTAGATATTTCAAGTTCGTAAAAAGACCTCTCATCAATCATATGCAAAAACACGTCGCGGTTAAAAATATATATGAATACTTGCACCTCTCATTTTTCACCTCTCGTTTGCGATTACACAAGCTGCTCGGTTCGCATCGTAAGTAATTATGGTGTAATATTGCGTCATTAATTAATTGAGACATACGCTTGCGTATTTCGGAGCAATCGCGCATACGTTTACCTGCATACGATCGCGAAACACGCGCTTAGTTTTTGCGATTCGCGAAAACAATATATGCGACGTGTGACAATTGATAACATACGTCGATCCGTTTCATTCTAGACGCGATAAAGCCTAACGTGTATATGTGTGTATGTGTTTTATGTTTATGTATGGTGATGTAGTAGATTGATCCTAGGAACTCATTCTCGATTAATTCATTACATTGACAAGAATGGAATTCATTATAGAAGATAATATCGATAAAACACGTGATTTTAACGTGCGCAATAAGACGTGAGAATATATACCTGATACGCTTTATGTGTCCGAGGAAAGATATATGCTTTACATGCACCTTGAATAAAACGATATAGCAATATCGTGCACTAATGAATTGTAATATTGAATTGCAGAACTAACAAAACTGGATAATATTCAAGAATACATAAATGTCCTCTGCGAGGAATATTCTGGAATCTTTAAAGGAGGGAAGAGGAGGAGGACCCTGAAATGATCGAAATTATGCCGATATTACATACGTGCGAATTGAGATGGCAAGGTGACACGACACGTCCAAGTCTTTCTGGGATTTGCGAAACTAATCTACTTATCACATTTGGCGGGGTCCGGGTATTAAGTTCGATTCCGCCAAAGATAACGGGGATTTTTCTTTCAAATTGCATACGTAGCGTGCCGCGCGTTTCGTATTCACGAGTGAGTGCGTTATCGGGTTTTCAAGACGCGTAACTCGACATCGCTTCTTCTTCTCTTCCTCCTTCTTTTCTCCTCTTCTTCTTTTTCTTTCCTCACTTTCCTTTTCTCTTTCTCTTCTTCTTCTTTTTCTTTTTCTTCTTTTTATCATCTCAACACCACGTTCTCGTATAAAACAAACGCGTCAAGGTGTCGGCGATGGACGAACTGTGAATAATGTCACGTCGATCGACAAGATAAGTCGGTTGATAAACATCAACCGTCATATTTAAGAAATAGCATTATCAAACCGCGAATCCGAAACTGGGAGCTACGATGTCACGTAGCCAGTGATCTTTTTTTCCGACTACGAGAGAATTGAAATTTGACATACGCCGAAAGTGAGTGAGATTATAAATATCAAGTAAGTTATATGGTGTTTTATTCATTATGGAATTTACAACCCGATAAAATTTCGTAATACATTCGATATATCGTTATCGTTGCAAGATTTTAAAGGAAATAATAAATTAAGCTGACATATCATATCACAAAAGTATTATGGATGTAGATGATAACGATGTGCAATTTCTTTTGTACGTAAACTGCTTTATATTTGTATATTCAATTGTATGCGTTTTATGTGTTTTCAAGACGATTCGAAATTCTAAAAAGCATCAGATTTCTTATCTCATTTGATCGATAAATTGTCTTTGTCTTTTTTGCATTTCGCTTTCAATTGGATTAATGCGTAATACAGGTGATTTATCGATAAAAGATGACTCAAATCTTGATTGAATTTCAAATTATATTTTTATACGATATTGTCAAATAAATTATTACAATTCTATCTTTACGTTAATCATATATAAATATATGAGTATACTTTTCTTAAAACAGTTTTATCAATGTATAGCTTATTAACGCGTAACATTGTAATTTATTATTTGCATTGGCTAGATCGCCTAGTTATGTAAAACATCGCATGTTCATAAATATTCAATTCAATCCAGGAACTAAAGAAAACAGATCTAGCAGAAGTACGTGCGTTTAATATAAGAAATTATATATAAACTTGGAATTTGTTTTTATTGCGTTTTATGGATTTTAAGCAGCGAAAGCTATTTTTAATCTGAAGCGATTTCTTCTTCCGAAAATATTAAGGAAGTTCATTCCTTGCGTCTTTGCAGTTTTTATGTATCTTCGTATAATTAAGCTCCAAATTACAGTTCCGTTCGAGTAAAGTTCGTGTGAGATTAATTGAAAAATTTGATCTAAATTTTATCATCTGTTTTTTCATCTGTAGTTTAGCTTGCCGGGAGTTTCTATTATTTCCAGTCAGTTGTTGTGGAAACATATTAATATTCTGTACGTATTAATTTTCTGTAAGGAGGTAAATATCGCCGGGTCATCATTTCACGCATGCTCTGCGTATCTACCTGCACGCATGCAGGCTGGTCAACGAGGCTCGGATAACGAGTGGAAAGTCCACTGACGAATTCTCTTTCGGGAAAAACTGTGGAACGCAGAATTACTGGTTTCAAGCTTGAGCGACGAGGTCAGGCGAGGAACCTGAGAACCACAAAAGAGGAGGAATCTGTGAATACCCTATATCTCGTATCGTCGTCATCGTACGTACGTCTATACCTGACCACACGTAAGACAAGAGGCCCCTCTCGTGGGGTATGTGCAACCTTAACGGGAGAGGAGAGGACCTCCTGCTGTCATATAGAGGAGCGAATGGTCGTGACGCCGGTCCAGTCCTCTATAAAGCGTCATCCACGTAAAACGTTCTGGTGGTGTGTCGTATTTTCTTTTTTTTTCGTCACAAGGCAAGGACGAGAGAAGAGACACGATTTCCGTGTGACACAGTGCATCCGAATCTGGCCTGTGACCAGGAGAGTTGAACGCCCGACGACGCGTGTCGCGTATCGGCTATAATAGTGCGTTTTATTCTTGTGTGTTAGTGCTCGTCATCCCCGTGACCCTCAGCATCTCGAATTATATTATTTATCGTAATTGAGAGCACAATGCGGTAAGTCGCGGTAGTCTGCTTGTATTTTTTTCACTGCTAAAAAAAAGGCGCAGAAGCACAGTATCATTAAAAATCGCATTATGTTTGCCGAAATATCTCTCCATCAACTTAAAGAGTAATATTTAAAAAATGTTGACGTATATCTAGATTTCCCTTGCAAATTATTTTTTAATGATATACAGCGACTTTGTATCGGATCCAACAGTGATTAGATGTAAAAAATCTTTACATTATTTACATACTATCTGACTAATGCTCTCGATTATTACCTTAAGAATGACGTAGGATTCGGGTTACTGAAATATCCTTGAAATTCTTGGATTTCTCTAATGATTTTCTCTATCCGAAGAACATATTGAGATGATGTAATGGAAATACTAAATATAATTAACTGCCCTGTTAGCGCATGTACACAAATTTTTATAGGTTTCGTTATTTTGCTAATATCATTTGCATTGTGATACATTCAAGATAATTTTGATTGCACGCATCTCGATCTTTGATTTCGTACAGTGACAAAGATCCTTGATAAAAGAAATCAATAAAAAACGATAGGAACCGATACGATTTACAAAGAATCTTATCGTTTCCTGTCGTAACCTATTGTTCCGAAAGAAATATTATCATTTCTTATTGTTTTCTTTTGTTCTCTGTTGAAAATGGATTCAATCGTACGACAGAATTTTGAGACAGAATATTAATTTATTGTTTTCTATTTTGTTGGAATTTATCGAGAAGAAATGATTGAAAATCTCCCGTAATCAATTGTGTATACATAATAATAAAGGAAACTTTAAGTTTTCTATCGTACAATTACGAAAAGAAACCTACAATTATTAATCATGCATCAACCGTAGATGATTCAAAACTTATTTTATCATAAAGTTACAACAGAAAACGAGAGAACACAATAATTATTATTACTGCCGCGACGCAGCCACAACCGTGCCAGTATTTTCTCGTATAATATAATAAGCATTCTCTCGATGGATAGTTGATATTTTAATAATTAACAATAAAAATATTAATGATAATAATATTACGTATTTCTACGGATTTATTTATGAATGATTCCGATAATTGTCTTGATATTTAAAGTTGCTTCATCGTCAAGAAAAGACGAAAAGCACTGCGATAAATTTGCTCGGAACGGTAAAATTAACTTTTGCAATAATGAAACGATTATTAACATAATTGCGGATAACAGCTACGTCTCGCGTGCTGCAACGATGCAGGCACATTGCGTCAAAGTGTGCTAAATTTGTGAAGCTATATATATGACACGTTGTGTTGTAAGATGCGTTAGGAATTTCAACATTACCGATAACGATTGACGATTTCCCTCTTGAAACATAAAACGCTACTTTATACGCGGCAATTTATGGCAATTAAACGAGGTATATCTCTCGCATAAATTTTCCGTGAGAGCAATAATCATTATTGTGTGTGTGTGTGTGTGTGTGTGTGTGTGTGTGTGTGTGACAATTTTTATGTTAAAATATATTTATTAAACTAAAGAAGTACGTTTGGATATATTAAGTCCGTAAGAAGAAACAAAATGGATTTTATGATACCGTCTCAACGAACAACTCTAATCCTAGATAACTTTCACAATTAATATAGTTAAAAATAAAAGGTTTCTCGCGAATTAAGTTTAAGCAGGCAACGTGTCTATTGAGTGATTTCAAGTTAGATGATTTTATACTACTTTACAATATATTACTTTAACGAAATTTGTTAATTAGAATAGTAGTTGTAATGCCACGCAATCCGAAAATCGTTGATAAATGATTATCCTTGCCATTTTGTTGAGAAAAAAATCTTGACGCACGCGCGCGCGTTGACTAACCGATCATTAAAAAGCATCAGAAGTGGGACATTCTGTACACGTGTATTATCTTACCATTGCTGCTTTATCGCTACTTTGACGTAAGAAAACGTAAAGTCTAAATGAACCTCGCGATCGTTCAAGCTAAACTGACTGAGTAAATAATACCCTTGAATCTTCAGTAATTTCACACTTCTGATTTATTTGTACGAGAAATCTGTGACTGTATCTCCATATAAAGATATGAAACACGTCATAAAAAAGTATCAGCTTAAGCAAGATCATAATTGATTTATAATTGAAAGATTGTAAGCTGAGCGATAAATAATTTTTGTAATATAAATGAAGAAAATATTAAGAATATACTATTTTATACAGGGAAAATTTAGAAAATTGATTTATTGCTTAATTGCTTTGTGATATACATATACAAAATGATTTTAGAGTGTAAAAAAATGAAGATCTAAATATTTTCTAATTAATTCTCATTTTCGAAGATTAGAAATTAATTCTTTCTCAACTCGAATCAATTTACTTATTTTTTGTACTATTATACAGTGCCTTAAGCAAATTTCAGACTCACAAGTTCACGCTCACGCATTGCGTAAAACACGGACATACAGTAGACTTTTGAGTTTCACTCGGTTATCGTCGTCGAGTTGTTATCTCCGTAATTTATCAGATTTCGCAAAACGTTATAATTCAAATTATACGTTACACATGCTTGATGTCTTCCTGAATGAGCTACTTTTGTTACAGATCGAGAATGACAATCTGGAACGTGCTGCTCTTACTGCTTCAGTTAGTTGTTTATAAAAGTCGATCAGGTGAGTGATATTTTTCATGATAAATATTAATTTTGCTTGCGACATTGAACTGGAGTTTTCACTTTTATTCTATTTTCGTACATGCCTGGGTCATATTTCTCTACTTTTGATCTTGCAACAATTGAGTTTTTATCCTGTAGTTGAAAAATATGTTCAAACATTCGCATTCCGCATCTTTTATCTAAAATACTCTAGAATAATACATAATTAAGATAATTTATAGCGCAAATATAATCAAATAAAATATAACTTTCAAAAAACAAAATTAATTGAGCAGTAATTATCGGAGTTATCTGCTCTGCGAGAATTAATAACGGAGAAATGATCGCGCGTACTAGCTGAGAAACTAGTTTGAAAGTCAATCGAAATATTTATTAAAAATGTGGCTATCAAATATTTTTTAAACTTTCATGTATGCGCATCTTGTCTAGGAATGCGTTTAGATTGAAATAAAATAAGGCTTTAGAGAGAATCTTTTTTTTTTAATCGGCATTTATCGGATTTTAGAAATGGTAATAACGGCGGACGATGACTTTGGTCTGGCACCCATTGATCCCGAAATTGCCGATGTCGTTGACTGGAAGCGTCACGCATGTCGACGAACATGTGAGGATGATGCGGCGCCTCTGGACTGCTATTACACCTTCAAGCTGGAGTCTTATCATACAATGAGCAAGGCGTGTTACGACTGCCCCTTCAATATTACAGACTGTTTTCGGCCTCATTGCGTCCCGGCGGACGGCATGAAGCGATCACTCATGGTCGTGAACCGGCAAATGCCAGGCCCGCCGATCGAGGTAATATTGAAAAACAAATTTTTGTTAGATTTTTGCCTGTGCTCCTGCTTCATTCACTTTGATATCATTTTCATTCAGCAGGAAGATCATGAGTCATCTTTTTTTTTGTTTACAAGTTTATGTGGTATTAGGAAAATTCACGAATAAATATAAATTTAAATATCTTATTAAATTGGAGAGGTAAAAGATGTTAAGCCCCATTTAATTATACAATATTTGCTAATTATCCCTCTTTCGATCTTCATCTCTAAATGTCTTAAATTTCGCGAATATAAAAAAATTATTTGGAAATACGCACAAGTTGTTATCACTCAATTTATCTCTAATTAGTATTTTCTTAGTCAGATTGTTTTTAGTTCGATCAATAACATAAAGAAATGATTCACCACTTCGTCTGCAGAGCTTAATTGCCGCTCGCCAATGCTTCCTCATTATGCAATGACATCACGAGAGTAGGGCAGTGGAATTCACTTTGCAAAGATCGTATTTCCTATAATTTAATTCACTTTGAGGCCGAGATCTTGTAATGATTGTTCAACGAGGATTACGAGGAATCATCCGCGTGACGTTTATTTTGTTTGTCTACGCGGACACGCATTCGTTCGTTTCCCACCTCTAGATTTCGCTTGCAATTTCATCACAGTTAGATACGAAAATAGAATTGTTCGCAGTGTCTGGGAACATACCGTGATTCAGTCTCGCGTGTATAATTTTATTTTAATTACAAGCCACGAACGATCGTCGATAATGATATCTGGTCTGCGATCTAATTTTAGCGCGATCTGCGACAAGCGGCTGCCGCGAATCAGCGCAAATTAAGCGTGATGAGAATGAAAAATTTCAAGGGGAATTACTTTAATTATAGGTGTGCCAAGGCGACAGGATAATAGTTGATATGATGAATTTATTGCACGCGGAAAGCACGACGATGCATTGGCACGGCCAGCATCATCTCACCACGCCGTACATGGACGGTGTACCCTACGTATCGCAATGCCCTATCCATCCTGGAGCGACCTTCCGATACAATTACATCGCCACCGAAGCCGGCACGCACTTCTGGCACTCTCACATAGGTACGCTAAGTCCTTCCCAAATATAATCTGATATTGTTTGTGGAAAGTTAAAAAAAAATTGTTTGAATTAACGAATTTGTTTAATTAATA
This sequence comes from Temnothorax longispinosus, assembly GCF_030848805.1. Taxonomy (NCBI): domain Eukaryota; kingdom Metazoa; phylum Arthropoda; class Insecta; order Hymenoptera; family Formicidae; genus Temnothorax; species Temnothorax longispinosus. The sequence continues at coordinate 1,258,972 of NC_092358.1, read as the reverse complement.
ATAATTTATTGATAGCTATTAATAACATATTATGGCAAATGATTTGTTTCCAAGAGTCTCGTTTGTAGTGTTTTGTATTGCATATCTGTCTGCAGGATTTCAAAGAGGTGACGGTGTGTTTGGCCCGTTGATTGTTCGTGTACCTCCTAAAATAGACTGGCACAAGGATCTGTATGACTACGATGAGTATACGCTAGTAGTCGCTGATTGGATTCATGAACTAAGTGTCGCCAAGTTTCTATCACATTACCATGCGGATGGTCATAATAAAGCGCCGAACTTACTCATAAACGGTCTGGGCCGTTTTATTCAGGATGAAAATGAAACTCTGACCGATATGCCTATTACGACGTTCCTCGTAAAACCGGTAAATTTCCAGGAGAAAGTATTCGTAACATAAAAGGCTGACAAATGTCTGTAAGATGTTTCACATTATTCTATTTCGAGTTGGTGCCCGATTTTAAAATAAAGCAATTATTACTTTTAACATTTTTAAAAATCTTTGTTTTGTTAAATGTGTATTTATATAAGAAAAAGATAAAATATTTTCATCAAAGACAAATTAAAAGAAAAAACAATGAAATATTTTATTTAGCAAAATTTTCTGAAATATCTTCGATGTTATTAAAAATACGGAAAAGTGTTTCAAATTAAAGTCAACTAAATATCTTACAGATCAATTTATTTCAAAGGGAGCATCTTATAGTTGGAGTAACTTTATTCTGAAATTGCTTCTAAGGTTTAGAGATTATTTCTGCTTTTTTTCCTCGTTTAAAATAAAGTTATATAATTTGTATGTATTTTTATATCAAGTTTTTATTCTTCATTTGCTTGCAGAATTTCCGATACAGATTCAGACTTATTAATGCAGAGTTCCTGAATTGCCCTATAGAAGTTTCTGTCGACAACCATACTTTGTACGTAGTCAGTTCAGACGGGCGCGATGTCGAACCGGTGCAAGGTACGATTTCACCTTTACGTGCCACTACTTTTTCACAAAATCGTTTATCGAAAGTGTCATTTTTTGATACATAAATATTACGTAACGATTGCAGCCGAATCATTGGTAAGTTACGCCGGTGAAAGGTTCGATTTTATAATTGAGATGGACCAACCGGTGGACAATTACTGGATGAGATTTCGAGGACTGATGGATTGCGACGACAGATTTTTGAGTGCCTATCAAGTCGCAATATTGCGATACGAAGGCGCACCTGAGGAAGAACCGCTGTTAGAAGTTTCGTACAATCGTACAAGAAATGATACCTATGGACTAGTACGTATATTGATGTTTTCATGCCCTCTTTATAATATCTTTTAAACAGTTTCTGATGAGATGTTACTTTACCTTCATCTCAGATTTCTTTAAAAAAATTTAAAAAACAACATTTCTCTGGTTTCAGCAAGTAAACGCTCTAAATGAAGGAACTGAATCGAATAACAGCATCAGTATGCCAATGTTGAATGCGACGGACAACGATGACGCTTCAAACACCAGAGAACCTGATTATCAATTTTACATATCGTACGATTTTTACGGGAAGGATAATCCGCAATTTCACCGCAAAAATTTGTATGGCTTCAATCAAGGTAAATATATTCAAATATTTAAAAATAATAATTTATAATAAAATATATTCAAAAATAAAATAATATAATTAATTTTCTATGTCTATTACATGAATGTACGTTATATCTTTTAACAAGTCTATAACTAAATGTTTAATTATTGAAAAGTATTTTACTAAATAATGCTTTCAATTACTTTATTTTACTGTACACATACATATCGTTTATTGTTTCATAAAACATTTCGATTGTGAATTTTTAGTGAAACAACAAGTGCTCACACCGCAATTGAACCACATATCAATGAAGTTACCACCGTTTCCTCTCCTATCTGAAAGACACCTTATTAAACCGGATCAGTTTTGCAACTCCAGTACGGTTGAGGAATGCGAGAATGATTATTGCGCTTGCACTCACGTGCTTCAAGTTGAGACCAACAGCGTAGTGGAACTAATTCTGGTTGACGAAGGTGTGTAAGCAATAGATATATCTTTCGTATTTCTGATTATTTAAACTCTGTCTAAACTTTACTATAACTAGTGTAACTAATGATCCTTGACAGGTGTTGCCTTCGATGCGAATCATCCGTTTCACCTTCACGGTTATCAGTTCCGCGTGGTGGCTATGGAAAAGATAGGATCTAATACTACTGTCGCTGAAGTGAGAGAACTAGATAATCAAGGTTTGATACACAGAAAACTCAAACGAGCACCTCTGAAGGACACAGTAACCGTGCCTGACGGTGGTTATACTATTGTACGATTTTACGCCAATAATCCAGGTAAGAATTCACAATAGCATTCATATAAACAGCGGAAAAAAAGATCGAGGGATCAATATGGCCTTGGAAATAATTGAATTGATCGATATTCTTCAGGATATTGGTTATTCCATTGTCACATCGAGTTTCACGCGGAGATAGGAATGTCGCTGATCTTCAAGGTGGGCGAAGACAAGGAGTTGCCACCTGTGCCTAATAATTTTCCTAAATGCGGGGACTGGAAACCGCCGGTTGATGACAATGAGGACAAGTCCGAGACTACTCAAATTTCGTCGACCGAAGAAATGCAAATGTCAGGATACGACAAGCGTATCGCGGATATGATAAAGCAATTCGCGATGTATCTGACATATTTTGACCAGCTCTTGAAAGTACAGACATCCTCGGCATCCAGTTCGAGTGTAACGCTACTGCTTTTTATCGTTTGTCTTTTGAGTTCTGTGATTCGCGTGCAAACATTTTAAGACATACATCTACGTAAATAGCCCTAAAGTGCTAAAGTCACATTATGGAAAAGCTTTGCAGCAGATTTACTCCGATATGATCACAAATTTGTTGGCAAGCGTTTCCTTTTCTTTCGCCTTATTTCGAAAAAATGTGACAATCATTGCACGTAATGTATAAAAACGTGATCATAAATTAAAATAATCATGTGCCAATACAATAGACGAACGTTCAGTCATAACTATTACGAAGTATTAATATTTATAGAAAGCATTCGTCCACATTTTTATTATCGTTGGTCAGATAAGTGCAACCACACACGCAAAGCCGATTTTAGACGAAATGATAGAAATTTTTTTATATACTTCGTGATGATATTGCGTATTTATCTCTGACGAGAGAGCTGACGTTATGTTAACGTTATGTTAACAAGTGATTTACATTTCTGTGATATAAAAATAGATTACAATTATTCTATAATTGCCAGATTACCAACTACGCTATCTGATAATGTAGACGCGGTGTTATTCTAACTTAACTTTTATTAATTTCAATAACGAATCGATTTTATTTATATAGCTGAATCGATATATCCTCCGCAAGGAAAATGTCAGGTGGTAATAATATATCATTCGTGATTCAGAAAAGAACTTGCAAATTGAGCTTTGGAAGAAAGAAATAGACAATAAAATTATCAGTTTCAGATGATTTTTCTTGAACAGAATTAGAAGCTACTTATAAAAATATATAATGTTGATACCGCTATACATTTTCTTTAAAAAAAGTTGATCAAACTTCTAATAATAGACCAAAGAATCTTTTATTAATTAATAACAGACTAATATATTTTAAATCTTATCTAAATATAATCCTATAAAAACGGGACCATCTTGACAGATACCTGACTGTAATTATTACAACCACATATTGTACATATAGCGTTTAATCTAACATAATCCATAGACGATTCGTAAGCGCGTTATCAACTGTATGATTGTGTATTCTTTACTTTGGATATGTGTATGTGTATTTTTATCAAGGAAATGTGTATCATTATTTTTAAATATACAGAATATCTTTAAATTCTTATCTTCATTCTTGAAAAACTCTTTCTTAATTAAAAAATTACTGATATCTCGATTTTTGTTAAGAAAAGATCGACACGTATGACATTTTGTGATATTTATAGAGGATACTCGCGGAATGTATTTGCAGTCGTAGTTGTAACATATATAAACTCATCGTTTACAGAAATCGATTTATCCGAGTTTGACAATTGATCATATATCTAACATGCGATCTCAAGTATGCAAACGGATCAAGGATCCAAACAATGTCCCCAACTTTTCTACGCGAGATTGACTCTTGATACAATTAATATTTATTTATGATACTCGTAAAGATTGTTTCTTTTATTGTGTGTTTTTTATCTCTCCTATAGAATCTGTTACTACGCATACATATATACGTGTAACGTACATCTGTATCTGTTTATACGCATTTACCAAAGGCTTGTCTGGACACACCAATCGGGTATTCCCCGTGATGGTACTTCCACTATACACTATACAACGCACAATATCATCTGTTTTCCCGGAGAACTTTACGTCATTATCCAAGCACATTGGCAACCGCCAATACGCTATTTTTTTGCCTAATCGTACTTTTAAGAATACGTTAATAATAATATTCAGGAGTATGTCGTGCGATGCTCGAGGACGCTGTCATTTCTGCTGCAAGAAACATACCGTGTCCGTATTCGGAAGCGACAAGGAGACATATACACTTCTACAAAAATTGAATTTCAGACTTGTGGTAAGCACATATAACACTATATACGATAGACAGCAAGCGAGTATCGTATCAATTACAATTGTTCTGCAAGACCTAATATCGATTTGTGGCTTTCGAAGAATTTGAAATTGAAATCTTTTATGCCAAATCTAAATAGGCAATAATTAGAAAAATATATCTAGGTTGAAGATAACTGACGTTATCTGTAACGAGATTTACCTATAACGCAAAATTATATTATGTCTTGAGAATTATGTCAAATGTAGACGTCAGATAAAGTGATGTCAATTATCTTTATACAAATTACTGAAACGATTTTCGACGAGTGTCATCTATCTATTTTATCAGGATACAAATAAATGTTACAATAGATGACTGTGTAATAGAGAAATTTATTGAACTATTATAATTTTTGTAACATTTATTGTATTTATATTTATTATTGTAATATTTTAAAAACAACTTGTAAATTATATATCACATTGTAATTACCTCTAGAAACCATGAAAAATATCTTACGCTAAATAAAACGTATTTTGCAATTCATTTAAGACGCATTTAGAAAAATCGGTGGACAATCGAATTTATATCTTTTCATTTATCCTATCTTATTACATCTTATACATAAATAGATTTTTATAATTTTAATACTTTGCCTTTGTCCTTAGGTTTTGAACACAATTTGTTCTCCTTGTATTATCAAACTCGAAGATAATTTCAAAAGAAATTTTCCCGATATACGTTCACCTTTCGAAAAAACAACAACAACGGGATCTACCACCCATCGGAATAACGACGATTTAGAGATAATGGAAAAGTCGCGAGTCAACGAAAATTTTCAAGCTGGGAAAGCCACGGAAACTGACGTTGAACCCGAAAGAAGCGTTGATTCTATTGACACAGAAAATAAAGCCGGTATCAACAATTCGCAAGTTCGCAAAAATACGGAAAATATAAGGAAGAAACAATTAACATGCGAATTCTGTCAAAAAGAATTCAATCACGCGGGAGATCTCAACAAGCATAGGAGGAAGCACACCGGTGAACAACCTTACGCGTGTAATATGTGCGAACGGAAGTTTAAGACGTCGTCTAATCTCGTCAGACATCAACAAATACATCTTGGGATAAAGCCGTTCTGCTGTCAGATTTGCGGACGCACTTTTACCCGAAAAATCAAACTTTCCGCCCACTTAATGGCAAAGCATCACGAAGCTTTGAAATCTAATCGGTCAATGATATAATATAATGTAATATAAATTATGAAGTAATGAGACATATAAAAAAAAAAAACAATAATAGGCTGTAATAAATGATAAGAGTTAATAGAACTAACATTATTGTAAAGGGAAAAAAAAAGATTAATAGAATGTATTTTAATATTACGTATTAGCCACTTAGACATTGTAGAGTGGTTTCTAGAACCGACTTGCTACGTAATGTTTGATTTGCTTGCGCAAGACAGACTATTTTATAAATCTATATAAAAATGATTTATTTGATGACAGTTGTTTGACAACAATATATATAATATACAACTACCTCTTTCTCGCTATATCTTTTGTAATAAACACAAATAAAATCGTTTAAAAGATGTTACTGGTACGAGCAAATACGATAATGCCTTCGAATTATATCGTATTAATAAAGTAAATCTGATATACGACGGAGAATACGTCAACTTTTTCCATGAAAATACAATAAGTTACCTGTCACTACACATTAGTATGCACTTCCTGATTGGCAGTCATTGAGAAAAGAGTATACGAAGTGTCTTTCTGCGGCGGGCGCTGGAGGGGATGCGCCAGGAGTTTTGCCATATTGTCGTGTATCTTAGCAGCGTTCCTGCCTACCTCGAAGATATAAGAGAAACTCGTTGTGTCTAGAGCCGCGATTTCGGCGTACACCGCCTCGCACATGTTGTCGTCGCTGGGCGGTTCGTGGGCGAACAGCACGTCCAAGAAGAAGTACGGATTCTCCGTCAGACTCTCCAGATACTTCTGCCCGGTGTGGAACTTCGGGACGGAATTTGATCGTCCATATATCAGGATGACGCGCGAGGTGAAGGTCGGTTGATTCCTCACCGGCGTCGCAATCCGCGCGTGTATCACCTCGAACAGCGGCCCCAGGTCGTAGGTCTTCTGCTCCTCGTCCGGCACATCCTCCGTGATGCTCTCCAAGTGGTTAAGGACGGTCTTTGTATTGCTGGTGTAGTCGCAGAGCCAGCAAGCGCCGCGCGAGTTCAGGCTCATCAATGCGTATTCGTGTATCCCAGGCTGTATGGTGGACTTGGCGCTAACAAAGTTCTCCACCACGCGTTTTATCATGAACAACGGTAGATACGTCGCGCCCGTTCCCAGCTTGAAGGGCGTACATTGCTGCTCCCTCACCGTGTCGATGACGAGCAGAATCTTCTCGGGTAGATTGAGTTCGGGCACGTTCCTCACGCGGGCATAATCGTCCGCGGGAGTCGTGGTGGCGGCGACTCCAGCTTTTTTGCTGTCCACAGGCTGACGCGCCGCATCGTTATTATTGTTCTTTCGCGAGCTCTTCGCTTGCTGCTGCTGTTGTTGTTGTTGTTGCTGCTGCCGCTGCTGTGATTGGGCATTGTTGCACGCCGATTCGATGGTCGTGACGCTCTGGAGTCTCTCGGATATTACCTGGATCTCCTGATCGGTCGTCTCCTTGTCTGACATGTTTATATCCTATATAAGTATCCGCGAGCCGCGGATAAATCTAACCTCTCTTCGCGCCGCTCGAGATGGCTCGAGATGCCAGTGTTAACTTTTCCTCGAGCAACGAATGTCCCGGGTCGCTTCGAAACAATTCGCAAGCTTCACATAGCGCGTAAATTTCGCGCAGGGCTATGCAGATAATTTAAAATTGAATCTGTGTACTCTTGACGACGGTTATGTCAAACAGATCTACCTCTACCTCTAACCTCTACCAGAGAGAGGCCATCCCGGATCCCGGCCTTTTTCGTGTGTTGCTGTGTTGCATTTTCCGACGCGCCGCCTGAGAAAGTGCAACTCAACTACGTCGTATCGCTCGGTAACCGCACATGGTTTGCGTCCGTGCTAATGGTTCGTGTCCGAACTAGCCAGCTGGAGGGGATATTATTCTG